>NW_019942514.1:1859962-1902462 GCF_002910315.2 Salvelinus sp. IW2-2015
GAGAGCCACGAACAAGAGAGAGAGAGAGACAGAGAAAAGAGACAGAGAGAGAAGAAGACCATGAGAGAGAGAGAGACGCAGCATCGAGAATGAACAGAGTATGACAGTGTAGAGACATGAGAGAGAGATACAGGTAGAGACAGATGACTAAGAGCACCGATGAAATCAGAGAGAGAGAGAGAGACAGAAGATAGAGTTGTGTGTGCGTGTGGGGGTCCGGGGAAATGTGAGTGTGTACTACCATTTGTTGCGGGTCTGAGCATTCCTTCTGAGCGGGTGGGTGTGGGTAGGCGGGGGGGTTGTATAGGTACCGGAACGTTTAATGGTGCTTCCTGGAGCACCCCAGCAAGCGCTGCTCCAGAGAGTCTCTCGATGTTCTCTGCCGACCATCCGCACATTTCAAATTTCATTATAGTGAATTCTCCACCTCCTCTCCTCCTCCCCCTCTCCTCTCCTCCATGCCCTCCCCTCTTATCACGCTTAAACAAGCTTTTCTGCCTCTCTATTTTTTGTTGTTGCTTTAAATACGCACACTATCTTTTTTGTGCCGCTGTACCGAAGTTAAGAAACTGAAAGCCCTGCAAAAGGAAGGAGCCTTGTAAGGGTTAATTATTCATTGGGCTGTGTGTACGTGCGTCTGTGTGTGTGTGTGTGGCAGAATCTTGGGCAGCCTCTAGTACCTATTGCCAAGCCAACCACATCTCTCCAAGGACGAGGATGTGCTTTTAGGGGGGCACGCACACATACACACACGGGCACTGTACATACACACACGCACGCACACACGTAAGCACACACAGTCATGCTTGCAGTGGACGTGCGTGCAGTACACACACACACACACACACACACAGAGCACCAAATCGTAATGAGACGGCAGAGCAATAGTAATTTCACATTACATCAGCTATTATGCAACGGTCAGATTCTTTGAAACCCATCAGATGTGCTTTGGCACTGTACGAATGAGGACTTGAGGTATATAGAAAAGACTAACCATTTAAGTTGTCGCAGAGAGACGGTAGTCCTTCTGCGGCAGGGCTCTATTCATTAAGGTATGCATCGAAAAACATTTTGCAACACAAATCTGAAATAAGTGTTTCTTATTGGACAAGTAGTCCTAGCAGTCCTTCTCTGTTTTATTCCGTTTTTGTCCATTTCAGTGCCGAATGAATATGACCCAGGCTTACAAAACAAACATCTCTCTAAAATATGCAATTGTTCAAAACTAACCAACAAGGCCTCAAGCTCCCTGAGAAGCAAACATTTGTTTCAACAGTTTATTGTCAACTGCTTTGACCGTTGTGATCTTGAACGGCCCCAACCGCAGCAAGCACGTACAGCTAATGACTGGGGTTAGCGGTTAGCCTCTCAATGACAATGACTGGGCTTAGCAGTTAGCCTCTCAATGACAATGACTGGGCTTAGCAGTTAGCCTCTCAATGACAATGACTGGGTTAACCGTTAGCCTTCTCTAATGAACAAGGACTGGGGTTAACGGTTAGCCTCTACCTACCTCTGACCTTTTCTCCTGGAGGCCAGGTTGTGAAACAAGCCATCTCGCCTATTCACCCCATCTTAGATTGACACCCTGCGTCTCTCCTTCTTCTTCCTCTCTCCCTCTCTCTCTCCTCTCTCTCTCTCTCTCTCTCTCTCTCTCTTCTCTCTTCTCTCTCTCTTCTCTGCCTTTCTCTCTCTCTCTCTCTCTCTCTCTCTCTCTCTCTCTCTCTCTCTCTCTCTCTCTCTCTCTCTCTCTCTCTCTCTCTCTCTCTCTCTCTCTCTCTCTCTCTCTCTCGCTCTCTCTCTCTCTCTCTCTCTCTCTCTCGCTCTCTCGCTTCTCTCTCTCTCTCTCTCTCTCTAATCCAAAACCTACTCTGGAGATGCACATGTATATCCCTAATCCATTCCTCCATCCCGTCCTAAATGGGAATTCATAGGAAATGAGGGAATGGGATCGCCATGGTAACTGATCGGTCCAGGGTCAGCGGTCATGGACTGGTGGCTGTCAGTTACTGTGTCAGCGACCCCCCCCCCACCCACCAGCCTTGGCCTTGGGCAGGGTCAAATGTCAGGCAGGGGTGGCAGCTGGGACCAAAAGACAGGGGACGAGGGAGCTAGGAGGGGACAGGGAGGGGACGCAATCAGATCACAGAGCCGAGACTGAAGGGCTGTCAAAAGGCCGCTGAACCCCCCCCCCCCACACACACACCAAACACAAACTGATTCAGAGGGTTACGGTTAAATGCGGAAGACAAATTGAATGCATTCAGTGGCAACTGACTAGGTATCCCCTTTCCTTTCCCAAATCGTAATGAGACACACACCACATGAACCTCACACCCAGGAACCATCCACACACATATATCATGACCCCCCCCCACCCCCCCCCCAGAACCCAAGGGACGAGGGGGTGAGGGCTAGGTCCGTCTGTCCGTCCAGACTGTCACAGAAGGACAGTAGGACATGCCCTGTCACCTCTGTAACCTCAGTGTCAGCCAAGAGCCCAGTGACCTGACTCAACAGAAAACAAGAGGGACAAGAGGGACAAGTCCCGCTCAGTCACAAACCCTGCTGAGGCCTCTGCTGTGTCAAGCATTTCACTGTCTCCTCAGTGCAACTGATAGGGAGAGGCCCAAAATGGTACCTCTGTAGACTAAAGGGTCAGACACACTTAGAAATCTGACTGCCGATAGGTACTTACCACCTCTGCCCAGAGTGATGGAAGTTAACTTTTTGTTGTTCACATAGAACAGTTCTACCTCCAATTTGCTTTGTTTAAATACTCCAGGCCACAAGGTGGCAGTGGCTTGTTGACTTGTGCCTGTAGCTATTGAGCTAATTAGCAGCTGTTCTAACATTGTTGCTAGCTAGCTAGAATATGTAGTAAGCCCTTGTTGATACTAACCAGATGGCCTCAACTAGATAAGTAGCATCATTATAATTAAATCACAATGGATTTGTTTTTGAATTAAGCTGCCTGTTAACTGTAGAGAGTCGGTGGAGTACCTAGCTACATTGTGCTAAATGGCGCTGCTAACCATTTAGCTAATGTTAGCTAGCAAGCAGGAAGGGATAATGCTAAGTGGGGATCCTTGAAATTGAAAATGGTTAAGGTAAGGGTTAAGGTTAGGTAAGGGTTATTTTTCAGTTTAGGGTTCAGGGTAGGGATGTCCCAAGGATCCCGGATAGCACTAACCATGGAATAATGGAGAGAGAATTAAATTATTTCATCAAAATCTTGATATACCACTAGCTTGGTAAWGCATTTAGTGTTGTGTGCATTGTGCTGCACTTACCACCCCACTTGTTTCATATGAAGTGTGTGTGACTGCCTGGTGCACATTATCAAACTGAACCTAACAAAAAAAATCCTTCAAGCACAAAAATCCAAAGCTAGATGTAAGATGTAAAGACGTATTATAAGGCTTTATTGTTTTAGTTAAAACAATTCTTGTGAAATAGGGGTTGGATAACACCGGGAAAAGTGCCCTCTTTTTTCCATTTTTCTTGTCACTTCTGTCGGCTTTCCCATGTGGAGGTTTGTGTTCTCTGATTGGCTCAAAGTCAAGTTCTCGACCACTGACGAGCATTGCGAACTACAAACTGCAGGTTCGTCGGTACCAGGTCGGGAACACAGCAGGGGCGTCTTTTATTCTAGCAAGAGAAGGAAAGGSCTCCCACGGTGCTACAGTAAGTACCTATCGGCAGTAAGATTTCTCGGTGTGTCTGTACCATGACATGGCTACTTTGGTGATGACTGCAAGTGGTTCTATGATATTGAAGGGTTATCATTTGCTGGCAATGAATCATGACTTGCTGGAGACAAGTGAACCTGAGGAGCAAAAAGTATTCCGTGTTTTTACACAGCGGCACTTGTGATATCAAAAGTCCCTAATAATGACGTAATGTCAACGAAAAGCAGAGATTTAGGTTTGTTTAAACTAGTATTTCCCAAACTCGTTCCTGGAGACCCTGGTTTTTGCGCTAGCACTACACAGCTGGTTCAAATAATCAAAGCTTGATGATGAGTTAATTGTTATTCTTATTCTTATGTAGTGCTAGGGCAAAAAACAAAACTGTTATCCTAGTGTAAGAGGCGAAGTGTTAGAAGTGTAGTGTTAGATAACAGTGTATGTGAGTACACTGACAAAACATTCGGAACACCTACTCTATCCATGACATAGACTGACCAGGTGAAAGCTATGATACCTTATTGATGTCACCTGTTAAATCCACTTCAATCAGTGTAGATGAAGGGAAGGAGACAGGTTAAAGAATGATTTTTAAGCCTTGTGACATTAATACATGGATTGTGTGTGTGTGTGTGCCATTCAGAGGGTGAATGGGCAAGACAAAAGATGTAAGTGCCTTTGAACGGGTTTTGGTAGTAGGTGCCAGGAGACTATTGACTCAAAGAGAGAGAAAGACGGTAGTTGAACAGTTTTGAACAAATTGATTTCTTCAAAAATGAAGAAGAAGCAAGAGAGAGAGATTTAAAAAAAAAAAACACTTTCACTTACTTAGCTAGCAAATGCAACTAGCTAGTTTAGCCTACTCAAACACCCGGATCAAACAGAGGGATGCTATGTTAGCTAGCTGGCTATGACTATCCAACACTGGAACTCTTCCAAGTCAAGATAAGCTTTTGGTTTTACACCTTTATTGCCACCGGGGCCCGTAGATGTAACTGCTAAACTGCTTACTGACTGTACACACTGTACTGCATGATTGTAGCGGGTTTACTAACGCGTTAGTTCTATTAGCTACAGTATGTTGATTATGACGTTACTTTAGCTAATATGGTGACAACGATGTAGGCTGTGTGTAGCGGTCAGCGGTTATGATATGGTTTGGCTTGGAAAGATTTTTTCACCTGGTGACAGACAGCTGTTATGCATTGAAGTCCACAAGCGAAGGGAAAAGGTGAGAGGAGGAGAGCGCCTAGATGCTCCAAGGAATACAACGTGGCTGCTATGAAAGTGAATTGTGTTTACGTGTGATCAGGGGTGTGTCCATTCCACTGATTCTGTTGAATTTTTTTTCTTAAACTCTAGCAAACGGAATGAAACGGGGATAAACATACCTGAATCTGTCCAATAGAAACTCTCATTTGCAAATTGTTGGACCAATGATCACACCCTAGATCAGCTAGATGCAGGAAAGAGTGTGCAAGGCGGTATGAAATGTGTCAGTCAGTCACCCCAAATGATTATCTTGACTTATGTGTACYTACGTTGTAAACTTTCATTCATAAGCTAGGTTGTAGCAACCTCATGATGGGTATAGGGAATATTTGAGTATCATGTAGTAGCCTAAACATATCGATGTTACATTGGTCTCGGTGAAGGGAATATGAATGACAGTCATCCAATATTCAATAGAAATAAGGCCATGCTCATAAAAAAATATAATCGTCCTCCCTCATCTTAAACGGCACCGACAGCCACTGGCGTGCATTGCGTCTATGTGTGTGTGAGTGCACACGGGTGTGTGTGTGTGTTTGTTAGTGTAGAGCGCGTAGGGTTAGAAGGTTTTCAGTACCTCTTGGTAGGCTTGTCTGGTGTTGAGAGCCAGCTCCTGTTGAGCGTGAGTGGAGGTGTAAATGGCTGAACGGTACTGGGTTCCATAGTCTGCCTGCTGCTTCATACCTGAAAACACACAGACGAGACAGACAATGCAGGTAATTATAGTAGAAGTGCTAACAAATATTGTGATATACACATCATATTTTTGCCATGAAGGAGCAGACTTGATTGTTCAAGATTTTAGCATACATTTTCTACATCACCTAGCTACATTTCCATATTGTATGAAAAAATATTCCAATTGTAAGTCAACATTTCAACTGAACAGAAATTACATTTGTCATTGAGTTACCAATTTAAACATCTCCATACATCTATTTCTATAGAAGTGCAGCTCTTTCTCTTGTGTTGTAGATACAGTAGTGGAGGATAGACAGTGTATCTGTTTCCCATTCTCAGTCTGCTAGCACGGCTTGTCAAGCTGTGCTCTGCAGTTTGTCAATATTTTCATCAGCTTTACATCAGACGCGTTGGAGAAGACTTGGCTCCCGTATATGTACTGCTAAGTGGCCAAAAAGCTTGCTTCTATTTTCTACTTTTGAAATGCCACTATCCTAGGGGACGTTTGGCATCGAATGGCATCAGAGTCTCTTTTAGGCAGTCTGTCCCTCTATTCATCGCTCTCTTTCTCTCTCTCGCTCTCTCTCCCTCTTTCACCATCTTCCCCTCTCTGGTCCTTCTTCACATCCCTCCCTCCCTTCAATTTCACTCTCCTATTTGTTCTTTCACTATCACTCTCTGTCCTGCTTCTGATCCCTTTCTCCTATCCCTCCGTMATATTTCTTTTTCACCCTCCCTCTGTCCCTCTCTTTCTCTCTCTCCTTCTCTCTCTGCAGGGCTGGATGAAGGCCATCTTACCCCCAGCTCCCGTCAGTGTGATAAGGCTTATGGCTGCCGCCAAAACACCTTCATCAAAGGGCACAACAACGCTCTCTGATTGGCTGCCCCAGCGCTGGTCCCGCAGCGCCGCCGACCGTTCCGCGTGACCTTCCCGCGTGACCTCCTAGGGTCCCTAACCAGCCACCGCCACAGTGACCATCGCCGTTGCCACTTCATGCCCCACATGGCTTTCACCATGACGCAGGATGACAAACGGTTGAAAACAAATATTTTGGAAGCAAAAGGGACTCAGGTAAACTTAGTTTTTTTTAAAAAGGGGGAAGAGGGAGAGATGAATATAGGAGGAGAGCAGATAGATAGAATAGAATGGAATAAAATAAAATAGAATATAATTAAATGAAATTAATAAAATAGAATGGAACAGAATAGAATAGAATGGAATAAAGTAGAATAAAATAAATTGTTATAGTTTCCAATTCGGAGGTTGTGATGGCGTAGAGGGAGACAATGATGAAACCAAGGACTCCATGACATGATCCACGGCATCATTACACTTCATCCTATATCCCGATTAAATATTGTAAATCATGTCACATTTGATCCCTCTTACTCTTCCTTTAAGAACTCCTCAGAGCCCCCAAAATAATCTAATACTTAAAAACTCCCCATCTTTGCCCTCTTTCCTTCTCTTCCCCTTCCTTTATTTTTAAGGGCCCTTATTTTTCTCCACCATCCATCAAAGAGCATCAGAAATTATTAATGAGAGCCTCCCTGCTCCTCTTGAATAATTCATGAGTGCCTTGCTTCTGAAAACAGAGGGGATAATGGGGGGTGTAGAGGGGGCTAGGGGTTACCCCACCCGCCCCACATTTCACAAAAGGTCACCCACCTAACCTACGCACCACCAAGCCCTAATTAAAATTGGGTTCTTTAAAAAAAACGAACGACTTCACAAAAAATGAACCCCCCCTCCCAAAAAAACAACCCCCCCCCCAAAAAAAATCTCAATGTGGCAACAAAAGTTGGGCGATAAAAAGTTTGTTTTCTGAGCTCTAGGGAGATTACTAGTTAGTAGTGACAACTCTCCCCAACAACACATCTCGTCTGCGTCCCAAATGGCACCCTGTTCCCTATGTGGTGCACTACCGTTGACCACAGCCCTATGGGCCCCGGGCCCAAAGTAGATGGAATCGGGTGCCATTTGGTACACAGCCCTCTTGGTTGTGCTTTAAACCCTCAAGAGATTTCCTACTTCTCCATTCTCCAGAAAGAAAATCTCTTTCAGCACTAACTCCAGCACATACGTACACACTATAGTCCCTGCAGCTTTCTACTTCTGGCAGTTGTTGGATGTGGATACATCCTAAAAGCCTCTTTCTTTCTTTCGTTCCTTTCTGTCTCTTTCCTCTATTTCTCTCTCTGCCCCTCTCTCTTTCTTTCATCTCTCTCTGCCACTCTGATGAAATCGCGTGGCCGGATGAAGAGTGCGTGTGTATGTGTGTGTGTGTGTGTGTCTGTGAAACGTGGGTGGGTATGTGTGTGCATAGGTCTGAGTGTGTGTGTGTGTGTATTTGAAACGTGTGTGTGCACGTTTGTGTAGGCCTTATGCTATGCACAGATTTGTGTGTTTTTCAGTTGCAGGCAAAAAAGTGGATGAAACGGTAAGAAGTTAATCAGATTAAGGGGCACGCCGGCTGCTATATAAAAAAAAAGAAGGCAAACGGGAGGGAGGAGGACGAGGAGTAGGGGTGGAAAGAGGGAAGAGAACAGAGGGAGAAAGGTCTACTCGAAATGATGATGAACCATAATTCAGAAAACAAAATGGCAGACACCCCCACCACCATCTCAGCCCCTCAGTGCTTAACACCTTGTTTTAAACACTCAAGCCAAAAGACAGCAAACTATGTTTGATGGAGACGGTGTTATGGTGTAAATGTGTCCCCATCCGACAGTCTTTATCCTCCCCGTGCACCCCCCCCGGACCCGGCCAGCTAAGTCCTCTTTGGCATATTTACAGGAATAGTCCCTTATCCCGTTAACAACTTAAAGTGCTCCGATTAGCCGCTCCTTCTCGCCACGTTCCTCTCCTCCTCTCTGGCCTCTCTTTAGTTCCCTTCTCACCCTGCTGTCGGCAGTGTCACGCGCCTTTGCACGCAAATATACGTACACACACACACTCATGTCTCCGTGCCTGGCAGAGAGTGGAGCAGAGACGAGGACAACTCAGAGTCACTCAGTGTCACAGTCGGCAGCTAGGACAGAGCAGAACAGAGCGCATGGATTGGCAAGGAAGCCAATGCAATCCTGCACCATAACCCTGCACATCTCGCAATAATTAACACCCGAGAACAGAACCAAGAAAACACAGGCCATTTTATTCCAATCGACTCACATAAAAAAAATAAGCCTATTAGGCGTAAGGCTATCCGATGTGATAAGAATAGCTTAACTAAGCCCACAGTGATATCTACACACACAATAACACTTTTTCTATTTTAGAGACAAACACACGAAACACAAGCCAAACTCCTTCGTTCATAGCTAGTATTCAAATTGTATTGTATTCTAACCTTCTATTCTAAAGAAACGCAATAGTACTACAGAGGAGAGCCGCAGTGCCACTAAAGCCCCAGTGTCGGAGCAACAGCCAGTACCCAGGTAGCGCTGTGGCCCGCGGGACTGCTTGAGCAGTGTGCGTGCCAACCCAGAGACCAGCCGCTCCACTCACTGCTGCTATTTTTGCCCCTGTCTTACGTAACCCGTTGCTGACGCGCAGGAGAGAGAAACGTAAGAAAGTAAGAAAGACCCCTCGGGACCCACGCGCAATGAAATGTGCGTGTAAATGTGCACAAGCGGGATGGCAATCACACAAACACACAGTCACCCGTCCCGTCCCTCCACCACGCACTCTCTCTCTCTCTGGCAGGGTGAGAGGGTAGGGGTTAGGAGTAGGGGATCATTGAGGAAGAGGGTACAGCTAGCCCTTCAGCTAACCCTGCTAAAGTAGAACAGAGCTGCTCATCAGAGGGTTGGCAGACTGAGGGTGACGCACGGACGCACACACACTGAGGATCATGGAGAGAGACAGGGGRAGATGCTCTGTTTGTCTGCTGGTACTCCTTGTATATAGCCATGTTGTTGTTATTTTATTGTGCTATTATATCTTGTTACTACTTTCTGTTTCTCCATTTGTTAAAGTTCGAACTTTTGAACTGCGTTGTTGGGAAAGGGCGAGTAAGTAAGCATTTCACGGTAAAGTCTACACTTTTGTAATCGGCGCATCTGACAAATGCAATTTGATTTGATCACTGTGTAGTCCAAGTCTTCCCACTATAGTAACACAACCCTGTGTGTGTGTGTGTGTGTGTGTGTGTGTGTGTGTGTGTGTGTGTGTGTGTGTGTGTGTGTGTGTGTGTGTGTGTGTGTGTGTGTGTGTGTGTGTGTGTGTGTGTGTGTGTGTGTGCTCTAAATAAAACCATACTGTTACTGCTTCACACTAAGGCACCCCACCACTACTAACAACAAAAAGCTTGGTCCTTGTACTACCTGTACAACCATATGTACTACTGCTAAAATGAACAGTATATCAATGCACAACACACCACTTGGGGTCTTCAAGCGTCAGTCTAGTCAGTGTGTGTGTGTGTGTGTACAAAAACCTCACCTCCTATCACCACATATTGGTGTATTTGGGGGGGTTCACCGGGTACATGTCTGGTGATTGTTTGTTGTGTCTCATCACAAGCTAATTCATCTCCTCAATGAGATATTAACGCCACACCGGGAGGCCTCACCTACTACCACAACACAGACAATCTCCATAAAGTCGACCTGTCACCCTACCCGTCGTCAGTAATGAAGTGACACGTGGTAATGAGAGGGGGAGTGGGCCACTTTCAGCATGACGGAGGGGTGCGGGAGGGGGGGCAGGGGTTAAGGTCACCCCCCAAGGGGGCGTCTCGCTTTAGATAGGGGGTTCCCCTAAAATATGGTGGGGGGAGATGTGTGTCATTAGGGACGCGTGTCTTTTCCAGCTGGGGAGGAGGGGAGGTAAGATGGGATGGATGGATGGTAGCAGACGAATGTGTGATGTCGTCACTGGTTTATAGGGGGAGGTAGAAAGATGGCAAATAAAAAGGGGCCCGCAGTTAGTTGACGCGTTTGGCGATTTGATTTATGTGGAATCATCTCGACATTCACATCCGTGATGTTGTTTGCCGTCTTCAGCATGTGTGTGGGAGGTAGAGGGAGGCATTTACGTACTTATATGCCCTATACTGCAAAACCTATCTCTTACCTCTGTGTATGTCCATGCATAAGCTAACTCGCAGAACGAAACAATAAACAAATGGAACCTAGTGAAGAGAAACATGGAAAATACATCAATGCAAATACAGGTTCCTCGGTCTGTACTAGCATAAACAGGCCCGCAATTGAGCAGGACACAACATTGTGGCACATTCAGATACATTATGTAGAACAAACATGCCTCTCTGACATGTAGTAATAAGGAATCAGGTCAGCTCTATTCATGCCATTTCTATCTGCAACGATTGACACACGGAGCCTACTGAACGTGGCCCAGGTCTATCACTTCAACAGTCACACAGCGAGCGCATCGCCATCCTCTGAAGAAAACGGTTGCGTCGGCCATTTTGTTGCCTTGCTCACTGACGCAGCAGCATTGGCAGCCAGACACATGGCGGGCATGTCTTCAAAAAATGTACGAAAGAACGAGAAAGAGGGGGAAGGAGAAAAAAAAAACAGACGAGAGGAGACAAAGGGGGGATAAGATGAAGAGTGGGGGTTGATGATGGGGGAAGAGAGAGAGGATGAGGAGAGGAGAGAGTGACTAAGACATAAAAAGGGGAGCGTGAAGATGAGCGGGACGGCCTCGGGGGGAGCGGTCGACTCATTGCGCCTCTCTCCTCTGCGGATGTGCTGACGGGACAAGAGGAGAGGGGAATGAGGAGAAGAGGAGAGAAGGGGAGAGGAAATGAGAGCAGAGAAAAGGAGTGGAAATGAGAGGAGAAGAAAGGAGGGAAGAGGAGAGGAGAGGAAAGCATCAGCTCTGGGGTGTTAGGGGATGAGGAGGAGAGGGGGATGGAGGGATGGGAGGAGGAGAGGGGTGGATGGGTAAGGAAGGGGAGATAAGATGCTCTTATCCTCCAGACAGATTGAGAGCCCCGGGGTCCGCTGAGAGAACAGGGGGTTGGGTCCCTCTTTTAACAAGGAGGTAACGAACTGCTGAAGCAGCCAAGCGTGTGTGTGCTCTCTGTACGTGTGTGTGTGTGTCTGTCTGTCTGTATGCGTCTCTTCATGTATGTGTGTGTGTGTGTGTGTGCTCTGTATGTGTGTGAATGCGTTTTGAGAGTGCGTACACGTAATGTGTGTGATGATGTACCTGCGTATACGCGCCCAAGAGAATCTACCAAGCTCTCAGTACAGTAGTTTTCGAATCCACACAGGAACAAACGTTACATTTTAGTATTTCCATATGCAGATGTCACATACAGGGTTTGATCATTTTACGACACAGCAGTGTGTGTATAAGAGTAGAGTGTGTGTGTGTGTGTGTGAGAGAAAGAGAAAGAAATAAAGAAAGAGAAATGGAGGGTGTTGGTGAGTAGACAGAAAGAACAAACTTCTCATTTGTGTTGAGAGTATGCACGTACGTCTTTATGCAACATCCAAGAGAACTCACCAGATTAAGTGTGTTACTGAATATGGAAACAGGGCACAAAGAGGAGGCTGCTGGGAGTATCTGGTTGGCTGGGAATGTTGCTATCCTAGCCGTGATTGGTGGAGGCTATGCAGTTCGACATCACGTTGTTGGGACTAAGCCCTTCTGAACTGAGGCAAGGCAAAAAGGCAGAGATCTCACACACGCATGCACGCTCCCAAACACACAATGAGAAGAAGAAGTGTGTGTGTGTGTGTGTGTGTGTGTGTGTGTGTGTGTGTGTGTGTGTGTGTGTGTGGTGTGTGTGTGTGTGTGTGTGTGTGCGTATGTACAGTGCCTTCAGAAAGTATTCACACCCCTTGACTTTTTCCACATTTTGTTGTGTTACAACCTTCATTTAAAATGTATTAGATTAAGATTTTCTGTCACTGGCCTACAAACACTTCCCCATAACGTCAAAGTGGAATATTTTTCTGAATTTTTCTGAATGATTTACAAATGAAACGCCGAAATGTCTTGAGTCAATAAGTATTCAACCCCTTTGTTATGGCAAGCCTAAATAAGTTCAGGAGTAAAAATGTGCTTAACAAGTCACATTATAAGTTGCTCTTTGTGTAATAATAATGTTTAACATTATTTTTGAATGACTACCTCATCTCTTTACCCCACCCATACAATTATCTGTAAGGTCCCTCAGGTTGAGCAGTGAGTTTCAAACACAGATTCAACCACAAAGACCAGGGAGGTTTTCCAATGCCTCACAAAGAAGGGCACCTATTGGGTAAAAATTCTAAAAGCAGACATTGAATATCCCTTTGAGCATGGTAAAGTTATTAATTACACTTTGGATGGTGTATCAATACACCCAGTCACTACAAAGATACAGGTGTCCTTCCTAACTCAGTTGCCGGAGAGGAAGGAAACTGCTCAGGGATTTCACCATGAGTTCAATGGTGACTTCAAAACAGTTATAGAGTTTAATGGCTGTGATAGGAGAAAACTGAGGAAGGATCAACAACATTTTATTTACTCCACAATACTAACCTAATTGACAAAGTGAAAAGAAGGAAGCCTGTACAGAATGAAAATATTCCAAAACATGCAAAACATATATTATTCTATATTTGTATTATAATATATTTGTATTATTATATTATTTGGCGGAAGCCTAGTCATGGAAGGTTTGAGGAACAAACACAAACTACCCCCGCCGTCAGTCTCATGGATGATTGGCTCCCAGACACATTAACACAGTCTGTCGTTGACTTACCCTCCTGAGACTCACCCAACCCCCACTGCCATCACACATGTGCGCGCACGCACGCACGCACGCACACACACACACACACACAGAAACACACACACACCCATGCTTCCTTCTGCTCTAATACACCCTGGGCCCCCCGGGATTGGGTCCTGTCTGAGGAGGGCAACTTTTCTTTTGTATGTGTGCATCGTGTATGTGTATGTGTGTGTGTGTGTGTGTGTGTGTAAGGTGCTACCTTGAGTGGGGTCGTGGCTCTCCCAGAACACCTTGAGTAGCTCCTCCAGACTGATGTCCTCGGGGGAGAAGACCACCCTCACCACCTCAGTGTGTCCTGTCAAACCTGGGGACAAACCAGATGATTGTGTTCATTAGGCACGAAAGGTGCTATTTTTTTCCCGTTGCAAAAGGTTTTTCTACGGTGTGACAAAAGGAATGCAACCCAGGCCATAACAATGTAGAACACATCATAGTCACACATGAACTCACACAACTCCATTCCATAGATATTTCCATTCAATAGGTCTGTATTGAATAGAATATTATCGGTGAACACAGCTTTTCATCTATCCTACTGTGAGGAGTCTGATTGATCGTTTATTTGTGTGATCATTATCATCATCATCTTGTAAATTATTTCGCATGCCCCACTTACACATCAAACTATAGAAATGATTTTCTAAAATATGTTCCTTTTCTCCTCTGAAATCAATTAATTGACACAAACAGCTATTACATAGATATAATGGTCTAGCTGAATGTGGAAATGTTACTTCAAAATATTCCCCCAGCATCACATGTAATATATTAAATTTGCTCAGCACCGCTAGTGTTTGGAAGTCTGCCCATTAACGCTGCCTGATTAGAATGTAGCCTCTGTGTGAAGAGGAGCGCACAGTCACACGCACGCGCGCGCAAATCCACTTGAGATACATGTTATTGCTAGAGGCAGCGTGGGAGCCACAGCAAACTGTTTCTGTTTCGAGTCGAAGTTGCCAAAAGCACACAGCACCGGGGGGGGGGGGGGGGGGGCAACTCTCTGGCTGCCTGCAGCTGCCAGGACCCGAAAGCTTCAACAAGCCGCCGGAGGCATCCGGAGAGTGGGTCCTGCTCAGGGTCAGCTGTTACACACATACACACACAATATACAAACCCATATTCACACACTCAGCTGGTGCAGTAAGACTCACATTCACATATGCAACACAAAGCATAAGCAAGCTGAGGGTCAGATATAGGGTTGCAAAGGCGGAAACTTTTCAGTAAATTTCCAGAATTTTTCCATGGAAGTTAAAGCCTTGGAATTTTGGGATTTTGCTATAATTCATCCAAAAAGTTAGCTTTAAACAGTGAACCTTTTTTGTGGGATACACATAAGCGCAATTCTAGGTCTTGTGGCATATTTTGGTTAAACTATCCCCAATTCAATGGAATTGCAACCCTTTGCATGCACAGTGCATTCTTTCCGTCACACGTGCAGTGCACTCTCCATCACATGTACAGCTGATTCTCAAGATCTTGGACACTAATGAGATGCTATTGAGCCCACACTACTACACTGTCTGAGCCAGGACTACATGCTTTCTGGTAAGTTTTGATTACAATACTGGGTGGTATATTTGATATGAAATACATTATTTTTTGTTAACTAGTAAAATAGTAGCCTACAGCAAAGTGTGTTTAAATAATTTTCTAACTTGTTAACAATTTCTGCTAGTTAGTTTTTGCTACAATGTGGTTTTAGCTTGCTTGAGGCCTGCTAACTTAGAGTGTTAATTCACCTGTTTCCAACATGTTTGATTTTAAATATTTAACTTACAAAGGAGTTGCTTCATCTAACTGCTTAAACTATTTATCTGTACATTGTTTTTTTTCAACATTTCTTTTCTAATCTTTAAAGGAAAATGCCACGGGCACTATCTGAATGTGTGGGACATATTTCACTGCAGCTAATGTAGAAGGAAAAGCTGTGTACATTTGCAAAATACTGTGCCAAATTATATGTGAAGAATGCAACAAAGATGCAGAATCATCTGGCCAAGTCCATAAAGTTCCCTCACCGCTCACAACAAGCAACCTCAGACAAAAGTCTCTCTACTTCTATTTGAGGTGAAAAATTATGAATCAAGACACCTTATCGATATGCAACGAGCTCACCGGTCCTCGCTGGAATCAAGACGTTTTTTTGACTCAATGGAGGAATCGTAGTCAGAGAAATGCTGAATGAATGTCTTGGCTCGAGCTTGTGTATGCAACTGGTTCACCTCTGATGCTCACAGGCAATGTGTATTGGAAGAGATTTCTGAATGTTCTTCGCCCAGCATACACCCCTCCAACCAGACATGCTTTATCTACTCATTTCTGGATGCAGAGTTCAACAGAAGTGGGGGCTCATCCGGGATCTGTCTTTACTGACACCCATGACGCTCGTGCAAATTGTTGTAGTGGTATAGTTCAGTGTTGAGCGTCATAGCTGAAGTAGCATTAGTGTTTGCTATTTGTTGGCTCTTGTGTGGTAGTTCAAGATGGCTACTTTTGATTTGAAGTCCTTTTTGGATAACCCTTCGTGGGAGGTTTTTGGAAAATGTCGTAGAGTTGATTTAATGAACTTGGCTGACCATTATTCGTTATCGATTCCGCCGAGTTTAGTTAAAGCGGAGGTTAAACAACTAGTGTTAAATGTTTTGTTGGAAGAGCAGGTGCTTGTATTACCGCTGCCTGAGCCTACTACCCCTGTAGGGGATGTTGCTGCTCCTCTAAGCCCAGTGGTGTCTGAGGGCGAGGCTAAAGCTCCAGCCACATTGCCCCGTTTTGATCCACTCTCCCCACTGTCAACCGGTGATGCAAAGGTCTTGGCTATAACTGCATTTCCCGCACCTACCACCAGACGAGAGCTACGCCGCTTTTTAGGGATGGTTGGCTACTACCGTAGTTTCTGTCAAAATTTCTCTGCGGTAGTTGCTCCATTGACCGATTTGCTCAGTCCGGCTAAATCATTTGTGTGGTCTCCGGATTGTAAGATAGCTTTTGAATCTGCTAAAGCACTCTTGTGTAATACTCCTGTACTTGCTGCTCTGGATTTTGAGCAACCGTTTAAACTTGAGGTCGATGCTAGTGCCAGAGGTGCTGGTGCTGTTCTACTGCAGCAGGACAAGAGTGGGTTGGATCATCCCGTTTGTTATTTTTCTCGAAAGTTTAACAAATGTCAAACAAGTTATGCCACAATAGAACAGGAAGCTCTTGCTTTGTTGTTGGCTCTGCAGTACTTTGAGGTGTACATTGGTTCCAGTGCCCCCCCATTACCGTGTGTTTACTAATAAACCCTGAGTTTGACGGTAGATTTAAGTTGTCGTGGTTATTTGTGAGAAGAAATAAGTGAAATAAGTGAGAAGAATAAGACCACCACATTGAAGCTTCCCAGCAACACCCGTTGGGGTCTCAATTACCTCGACACCGGTGTCCCCGCACATTGAAACACTGACCCCGCTATTGTTATTCACTGCTGTTCTTTAATTATTTGTTTTTCTTATCATTTACCTTTTTCTTAATTTTTTATTTTCTTAAAAGTGCATTGTTGGCTAAGGGCTTGTAAGTAAGCATTTCACTGTAAGGTATTCCTGTTGTATTCGGCGCATGTGACAAATAAAATTTGATTTGATTTTGTCATCCTGTTTGACAGTCTCCTAGAGGGGAAGGGGTCTCTCCAACAAATGGCCATATCACAGTCTGCCGATATGGACAGCCCCATCAAGAGGATCCTCCTGGATGATGTATTTTGGGAGAGAGTGGTAAGCAGCCCGAAACACCTGAAACCTATAGGAGTAGCCATTGCACGGATTGAGGGAGACAATGCCATCCTGTCTGATGTTCAGACTCTGCTTGCAGATGACAGAGAAGAAATCCGTACTGCCCTGCCCACTTCACTGTTGCTCCAAGCAGAGGAAACTGCAGTTCTGAAATACATCAAAAAGYGTGAAGACTTCTGCCTGAAGCCCATACACACCGCAGCGTACATGTTGGACCCCAAGTATGCTGGCAAGAGCATCCTGTCTGGTGCAGAGATCAACAAGGCCTATGGTGTCATCACTACCGTGTCTCGCCACCTTGGCCTGGATGAGGGCAATGTTCTTGGCAGTCTGGTGAAGTACACTTCCAAGCAAGGGCTTTGGGATGGAGATGCAATATGGCAGTGGTGCCAACATATCTCATCAGCCACCTGGTGGAAGGTTACTTTGTGGATCTGAGGCTCTTTCCCCTGTTGCCTCCATCATCCTCCACATCCCACCAACATCAGTCGCCTCAGAGCGCAACTGGTCCTTGTTTGGGAACACACACACCAAAGCACGCAACAGGCTGACCATTACAAGGGTTGAAAAATTGGTGGCCATCCGGGCAAATTTAAGGCTTTTTGAGTCTGACAATGAGCCATCCTCAACAAGGTTGGAAAGTGACAGTGAAGATGAGGCCTCAGAGTCTGATGTTCAAGCGGTGGACATTGAGGAGGTCCAGGAAGAAGACATGGAAGCCTGAGAGGAAGACAACCAAAGCTTTAGTTTCTAGACTATCATTTTACAGATGTATGTTGAAAACGTTTTTGGGAGATGCGATGGATCATTGGGGATCATTCAATAATCCCTTTCTTTTGTTGTTCAGTGAAATCTTCCCATGTGTAGAGTCAACTCATTTAATTAAAGTTCAATTTGTAACTAAATTATTATTATTTTCTTCTATTGGAAGGATTTAATCATTTGCAATTATGTCTACTTATGATAAGGTCAAATGTTTCTGTCTCCATATGATATGGTAAATATATCCAATGCAAAAAACATCTGCATTTAAATGGAATCAATATTAATTTGCATATATTTCCGTTAATTCCCACGGAAAGTTTCCACCTCTGAATATTCCCCAAAATGTGCAACCCTAGTCATATACATGGAAAATAAATAAATAAATCAGGTATGGTCTATGAAACACACACACTCTAACACACACACACACACACACACACACACACACACACACACACACACACACACACACACACACACACACACACACACACACACACACACACACACACACACTGAATCAAGTGTGCAGAAGGAAAACAGAAAGAATGCACACACACACACACAGTCAGCAGACACATGGCTGCATGCATACACACACACAGGAGACAAAGGTGTGACTCACACACAGGAGGGACCCGGTAAAACTGACATACACATCAATCAAGCAGTCCCAGCTGTCAGTCCCTCTCTCCCTCTCTCTTACACACTCACACAGCCTGATTCTAACACACCCACACACACTGGACTGGAGTGGACTGGACCCCTGTCTCTGTCTCTCTTCCCCCTCCCGTGACTCAGTGGACAGCTCCTCTCCTCCTTTCTGTCTCCAGAGCAGCGTTTGGATCCGTCACACCCAGTGAAGCGATGCCCGTTCCTCCGCTGTGCCCAACTCTCCTCTCTCTCTCTCTCTCTCTCTTTTTTCTCTCCTTTTCCCCCCCCCAGCTTGTTTCGGGGCTGCCAGCAAGAGGGAGCTCGCACCCCCAAAGGGATTCCACTCAGAAGGTCCGCCAGCCAAGCCAGAAGCGCCCCTCTCGCCGCCCGCCCGCTCACCCCCCTGCCTGCTCGCCTCCATGCTCACCCGCGCTCATGCTTGCATTCCAATGCCTTGAGCGGCGGGGGCGCCCGAAGTTACTGTGGAAGCTCCGCAGTCGAAAACACTCTCACTATGTTTGGGATCTCTTTCATTTATAAAACAGGGACATTGCACCCTTTAGTATTGTTCACATTGAATCTTCGAATGCACCAATGAACTGCTCTACGAAGTGTTATGCTAACCAAAACAATAAATACTCTCCTAAAATGGTGACATGCGGTATCATATGTAAGGTTTTCAGTTTGAGCGACTTTTCGAACATGGCCACAATGACTATCATGGCCAAATATGAATCAGTATCAATCAATATTAATGAATCTATTTGAGTGAATGAATCTTCCCATAGGCTGTCCCTTCACAGTGCCAAGCAGCCCAAGGATGGAGTCTGAAATCCTTTGTGTTACGCTTTTCATCCCAACCCTCCTTCTCTTTCTTCCATTAGCAGGTTTAAGGTGTCTGTCTGTCCCCCATTTTGCCGGTTTACATTTTAGTAATTTAGCAGACACGCTTATCCGGAGCAACTTACAGTAGTGAGTGCGTACTTTTTCACAACTTTTTTCCCGTACTGGTGCCCTGCAGGAATCGAACTCCCAACCGTAGCGTTGCAAGTGCTATGCTCTACCAACTGAGCTACACGGGTGTGAGTGGGACTACATAAGTCGGACTGCATGGAATCCTGGATCTACAAATCACTGTGCATCCCAAACAACTTCTCATTATGTGATCGAGATCAGCGATTCTGTGCCTCGCCTTGCTCAAACCGATCCCCTCAAATTAAAACGCTGATTGTCTACTGAGGAGTGAACATTGTCCCTGTCTAAATACTTCAAAAACCACCCTTCCATCCTTGAACTAATCACTGACCTAACACATTTGGATAGGTGTAAGCAACGTATCCATCACATAGCATTCACCAATCCAGCTATGTCAGATCAAGGATTTCTTCAATGAAGGGTAGAAGGATTGGTATTGGAAGAGGGCAATTGCCTTGGGCTGAGCTGCAGGGTTGAGTTACAGTATGAGTAGAGAGAGGAGTAGTGGTGGAGTACATTAGCAGTGTATGGCAGTGGTGGCGAAGGTGGCACAGGAACCAGTGTGAAGCAAAACGCCGCAGTACAGAATCCAATCCCTCCAAGTAGGTCACAAGTGGGGGGGGGGGGGGGCAGAGATGAAAGAGAAGCATAGCGAAAGAGAGGGAGAGAGGGAGGATCAGAGAGCTTTACTGTAGAACGCCTGTCTCTCGTCCTCTCTCTCTCCGTCTCTCTCTCTCTGACTCGGACTGATCCTTCTGAGGAGTAGGGTGGCACTACCCACTCTAACTATCCTATGCAGGGATACTGGACAAGTATTATCTTGAAATTGGTGATAACGCTGGTGTTATCAGGGTGGAGGACAGTCAAAGGAGGGGATGCCATGCTACTCTGCGTGGCCCACAAAAGTGGTTTAGGCATATTTTGGGCATGTCATTGTCCATGCTAGCCACGGGAAAAACATAGAATTGTGAAATGTGTGTGTGTGTAATCAAATGGTCTGAGACTCTGTGCCAGTCTGTGGGTTTACTGCATTTAGTGTGCACATATTACCATCAGTTGGTAGAAAGACTTTGATGTTACACTACATGACCAAAATGTGGACACCTGCTCGTCGAATATCTCATTCCAAAATCATGGGCATTAATATGGAGTTGGTCCCCCCTTTGCTGCTATAACAGCCTCCACTCTTTTGGGAAGGCTTTCTACTAGATGTTGGAACATTGCTGCGGTGAACCTGCTTCCATTCAGCTACAAGAGCATTAGTGAGGTCAGGCACTGATGTTGGGCGATTAGGCCTGGCTCGCATTCGTCGATCCAATTCATCCCAAAGCGTTAAGATTTCCCTTCACTGGAACTAAGGGGCCTAGTCCGAACCATGACAAAACAGCCACAGACCATTATTCTTCCTCCACCAAACTTTACAGTTGGCACTATGCATTGGGGCAGGTAGCATTCTCCTGGCATCCGCCAAAACCCAGATTTGTCCTTTGGACTGCCTCATGGTGAAGCGCAATTCATCACTCCAGAGAACGCATTTCCACTGCTCCAGAGTCCAATGGTGGCGAGCTTTACACCACTCCAGCCGACGCTTGGTAATCTTAGGTTTGTGTGCGGCTGCTCGGCCATGGAAAGCCATTTCATGAAGTTCCAGACAAACAGTTTTTGTGCTGACGTTGCTTCCAGAGGCAGTTTGGAACTCGTATGTTGCAACCGAGGAGAGACTATTTTTACACGCTACGCGCTTCAGCGGTCCCATTCTTTGAGCTTGTGAGGCCTACCACTTCACGGCTGAGATGTTGTTGCTCTCACAGTTGACCGGGGCAGCTCTAACAGCTCTAGCAGCTCTAGCGGGGCAGAAATTTGACGAACTGACTTGTCGGAAAGGAGGAATCCTATGACGGTGCCACATTGAAAGTCACTGAGCTCTTCAGTAAGGTCATTCTACTGCCAATGTTTGTCTATGGAAATTGCATGGCTGCGTGCTCGATTTTATACACCTGTCAGCAACGGGTGTGCTGAAATAGCCGAATCCACCAATTTGAAGGTGTGTCCACATACATAGTATATATAGTGTATGTTCTGCCCAGATACTCAGGTGTTGCACAGACGTACATAAGCAAACACTGCAGACATGTACACATACACACTAACAGAGACATGAGGTACATAAGAGATGCGCAGTTTGTCTTTATTTCGTGTTAGTGCGTAAGCCTGAGCTTTAAGGCTTAACTGTACGCGCGCCAAATACATGCCAATTGCCAAATGCTTTTGCGAACTCGGGCTGAAAAAGTTAATGTTGATCCACTCAGGCAAAAAGGATAATGTCTGAGGTTTAATTCAACAAGAGAAAAGCTGCATAATGGAGAGTTRAAAATAAAGAGAAGGGAGGGCCAGAACAGTAGCCTAACGTTTGGGAAATATGTTGTGCGTGATGATTGTGAGGCGCTATACAAATTCGACAGTCAAAAAACAATATGGAACGTCAAGGGAACTGTACTGTTCAGATGGGTCAAATGGAATAGTAACTGAAATCTGGACACTGACTATAGGTCCATAACCTCTCACATAGCCTTAATATTAACTCCTGCAGAATTAAGCATTTCTTGCAGTAAAATAATTCAACAAATGTACATTTTGACTCTGGAACAGGATTGAAGAGAATGAATGGACGGTTAGGGAGCGTCTATAAAGATGCTGTCTTTATCAGCGTCATAAAAAGCTGATAGTATTTCAACCACATAAAATATGCATCCAAGTCAAACTCAAATCGTATCAGAAATGTGTTGGGGTCGATATCACATCTTTAAATTCCCTTAAAACCGGTCAAACTGATGTCATTTGAAATCTTTCCTTTTTTTTTTAAATTGCATTTTCTCCCCGTTCCTTGTCTTCGCTGCACGAGAGAAGCAGAGATGAAAGAGAAAACTTTACAGATCAAGCGTTCATTCTATCGATGTATGACATAGGACCGGGGAGGTGTAACTGCATTGGAGCTGTCAAATCAGTGAGCAGCTGCTCTTGATCATTGTCACAAACCTATACCTGTCCCACTCACGTTAGAAGTTCAGAAGGAGAAAGTGTAAGCTATATAGAAATAATGACGCTCAAATTGAAAAACATTCAACAAAATAACGAGAATTCTTATCAGCCATACCCAGGTGTAGTTTACATCTCTCATTCCAGTGTTTGAACTTGTAAACAAAGCTGCGCGGGATTTCTCGTAATGCGACTCCGCTTTAGGTATAATGCCAGGAGCCGCTTGTGGATATGACAGCTCTAACGCAGATCCACCTACAACACCGCCAAAAACAGCCGCTATGCAGATGTCGTCTAAAGCGGATCTGATTGAACAGAGTCCCAAGTAACGACAGGAGAGAAACTGCATGTATCTAATTATTATAGACAAGTTGAATAACAAATAATCATTCCGGCATCTCTGACTGTGGAGAACATTTTCTATACTTAGGGTCGGGTGTGGGCCTCAGATTCTCACTTTATCACATATAGTCAGGTGGTTGCGGACGGGTGAACAAACAGCATCCCTAGTGTACATAGACGTGTTTTTGTGTGAGGAGGGTGGGGTTTGTGTGTGTGTGTAGTTACCTGAGCACACTTCCTGGTAGTTGGGGTTGGGTGTGTGTCCCCCTGCGTAGCCCACATGGGTAGAGAACACCCCCGATTTCTGCCAGAAGCGCTTTTCAGGCCCCCAGAAACAGCCCATACCTGGCCCAGAGAGAGACATCCTTAGACATGATCTAAGGTCAGTTTGACATGGACTCCAGCCACCCTAGTCATAGACTGCTCTCTCTGCTACCGCACCTCAAKCTGTACCGGAGCGCCAAGTCTAGGTCCAAGAGGCTTCTAAACAGCTTCTACCCCCAAGCCATTAGACTCCTGAACATCTACTCAAATGGCTACCCAGACTACTTGCATTGACCCCCCCCCGCCCCTCTTTTATGCCGCTGCCACTCTCTGTTATTATCTATTCATAGTCACTTTCATAACTCTACCTTCATGTACATATTACCTCAATTACCTCAACTAACCGGTGCCCCCGCACATTGACTCTGTACTGGTACCCCCTGCATATAGCCTCGCTATTGTTATTTTACTGCTGCTCTCTAATTATTTGTTACTTTAATTTCTTATTTTTGGGCGGTATTTTCCTTAACTGCATTGTTGGTTAAGGGCTTGTAAGTAAGCATTTCACTCTAAGGTCTACTACAACTGTTGTATTCGGCGCATGTGACAAATGTAATTTGATTTGATTTTGTCAAGTTGAGGATTTGGGGAGGGTAAACTGATCCTAGATGATCAAAAACACATACTCTATCAATACTACTGTGTTCCTCCATATAACACTACTACTGTATTATACTAATAATACTGCTACTATTGTTCACGAGACTGCAATATGACCACAGCGAACGAGAACCAATGAAAAGTGAAAGCGGTCATCAGTGGTAGCGGTCATTTGAAAGAGATTGAGGCTTACCAAACATGATGGTCTCCATGCCCTCTGGAAACGGCTCCACTGTGGGGTTGCCATTGACAGCATGCTTCTCTATGGTGGGAGGGGAGGGGGAGAGAGAAAGAGAAAGAGAGAGAAAGAGAGAGAGAAATGACAGTCAGTATCTTTGTGTATAAAATGCTTTGTGCAATTCAAATGAAAATGATGACGACCGACGATGACGGATTAATATGAGACAATCAACATCACAGCATCAGAACCCTAACCAATGAGTGGCGACGTCAACATGCCATTGTGAGAGTATGTGTCCTATCTGTGCCATGCTGCTTAACAGTAGTGCATGGAGGTCAGGAGGACAAAGGTCACCACAGCGGAGCAGGGTAAAGTGGCACTAGTCAGGCGATGTCCCAGTAAAATCTCCCCCTCCCTCCCCTCTCCTCCTCCCCCTCTCCTCGTCCTCCTCCCCCTCTCCTCTCCCCAGGTAAACTAAAACGGTGGCATGCTGCATGGGTCGGATTAACGACCGATTTGGCAAGCCAGCATGTTCTTGCTAAGCGGGATCAGAGCCGGGTGGCTCTAGAGTTGGAAGACACATAGAAGATTAAATGGTTCTGACCCCCATTTCTAACCCCACCCTAGGGCTGGGCGGTATACCGTTTTTTGCGATATACCGGTATTGATGCACAGACCGGTTTGGGTTTTTACTTTACCTTCTATACCGGTATTTGAATGTTTGGTTTGTTAAATGTGATACGCAGTGTGTAACGTCCATTTTTATAGTTTACTCCGCTACTTGAGTCATCTCTCTCTCCATGCCGCTTTCCACACAGACCTAGCCCCGCCCCCTGTCACTCAAGGAGCGCATTGGATGTTCCTCAACCACGAGACACTTGGGTTCAGTCTGCATGGTCAATGCAGCATATGCAACACTGTTGATGACAACGATGCATTTGTCCCTTTGCTTCTTAATATAAATCTACTAGCAGCATTCTATAATATCACTATTAGCTTGTGTTTCTTACATCTGCAAACAGCTAGTTTGTCTTTTCTTAGCAAGTTGTTCCTAAATCTTGGTGGACGCTAATGCTAATCGCTAGCTGGCTAATAAATGTACTGAGTAAGAGCAAGCGTAATGAGCTATACAGCCTGATAATACCAGGGATGGTGTAGACCTAAATCGGCATGTTGTTTGGGCAACAGTGTCTTCTAAATTAAAGAGGTAAACGCAGAGTAAGAATATGTTAGCTACATGAAGTAGCTAAGAGAAAACATACAATGTAGCCAAAGATTATAGGGTCTCCTAGGAAACACATATCAACACTTTAGTTTCTACCCTGTCACAATAACTCCTCCCTGGCATTTCCATTTATTTTCATGTCAAACAACACCGTATTAAACGTGCCCACTATTATATTCTAACTATATAATTAATATAGACATTATATTCCCATGAATCCAACAGTTAACCCCAAGTGTTTTGCTCTAAATCGCAAGTCAAATTGCAACATTTGGTTAAAAATAAGGCCCAGATTACTTGCCAATATCATGCAGCCCTGCGGGCCAGTGTGGAAATGATCTCAAATGAAAATGCTGACTTTTTGGGGGTTGAAGTTGAACAATATAAAACAATCAGAATGGAGAAACACCCATTGAAATCACTTAGAATGTATGTGTTGCCACCCTAGGGTCATGGACCTACTCATAATTTTTTTTAGAACTTTTATTATTAAAAAAACATAAAATACCGTCAAAACGCCATATWTTTTTWWAAATACCGTGAGATAATATTTGGTMCATATTGCCCAGCCCTACCCCACCCTCCCCTTCTTCAAACCAACCAGCAGCCATTTCTGTCAAGGGGGTCAAAAGGTGGAAGATGCACTCTCTTTGTATGAGCCTGGTGGCATGGTGGAATTGGCTGTCGTGCCAAACTGTGCCCCTTGTTATACAGTATTGAATAGAACCTGAAAAACAAATGATATGCTACATATACGAAGTGGTTGCTGGGGCGGTGCATCGATGCCAACTGTGCCCGATATGGACGGAATAGAAATAAAGCGCGAAAACTGAAAGAATAACCAGCACACAGATTAATGCTAACACGACTGAGGTGACTTAGTCTGTAAATCTCTAAACGAGCCAGGCTGGTTTACACTGCTTCACAGACTCATTTTAGTTTGTGGATAAACGGCGGTGAATGTGTGCGCACAAATGCAAGAGCACACACACACCAGAGTGTAATGGGGCCGTTTGCTTTTGACCAGAGTTATATTTGGGTGAATTTCAGATCATGTTTGACATTAACCYGAATAGTGAAAATCTCCAATCGCCAGGTGCCACCCGGTTGTGTGTGTGGTTGTTTTAATATGCTCAATGTTATCTCTACGGTGGACTGCTGTCACTGTCAATTAGGGAAATATCATATCATAGAAATGATGGACGGAATTGTGATCCTAAAGCCCAACACAATGGATAGCTTGGGTTGTAATTTTAGACTTCTGATGAAATGACTAGTGACCTAAAGGTATACAGTGCATTCGGAAAGTATTCAGACCCCCTGACATTTTCCACATTTTGTTATGTTATAGCCTTATTCCCTCACCAGGCTACACACAATACCCCATAATGACAAAGCAAAAACAGGTCTTTAGAATTTTTTGCTAATTTATACAAATACAAAAAACAGATATCACATTTACATAAGTATTTAGACCCTTTACTCAGTACTATGTTGAAGCACCTTTGGCAGCGATTACAGCATCAAGTCTTCTTGGGTATGACGCTACAAGCTTGGGACACCTGTTTCTCCCATTCTTCTCTGCAGATCCTCTCAAGCTCTGTCAGGTTGGATGGGGAGCGTTGCTACACAGCTATTAACAGGTCTTTCCAGAGATGTTCGATCGGGTTCAAGTCCGAGCTCTGGCTGGGCCACTCAAGGACATTCAGAGACTTGTCCTGAAGCCACTCCTGCGTTGTCTTGATTGTGTGCTTAGGGTCGTTGTCCTGTTGGAAGGTGAATCTTCACCCCAGTCTGAGGTCCGGAGTGCTCTGGAGTAGGTTTTCATCAAGGATCTCTCTGTACTTTGCTCCGTTCATCTTTGCCTCGATTATGACTAGTCTCCCAGTCCCTGCTGCTGAAAAACATCCCCACAGCATGACTCTGCCACCACCATGCTTCACCGTAGGGATGGTGCCAGGTTTCCTCCAGATGTGACGTTTGACATTCTGGCCAAAGAGTTCAATCTTGGTTTCATCAGACCAGAGAATCTTGTTTCTCATGGTCTGAGAGTCCTTTAGGTGCCTTTTGGCAAACTCCAAGCGGGCTGTCATGTGCCTTTTAATGAGGAGTGGCTTCTGTCTGGCCACTCTACCATGATTGGTGGAGTGCTGTTGAGATGGTTGTCCTTCTGGAAAGTTTTCCCATCTCCACAGAGGAACTCTAGAGCTCTGTCAGAGTGACCATCGGGTTCTTGGTCACCTCCCTGACCAAGGTCCTTCTCCCCCGATTGCTCAGTTTGGCCGGGCAGCCAGCTCTAGGAAGAGTCTTGGTGGTTCCAAACTTCTTCCATTTAAGAATGATGGAGGCCACTGTGTTCTTGAGTGCCTTCAGTGCTGCAGACATTTTTTGGTACCCTTCCCCAGATCTGTGCCTCGACACAATCCTGCCTCGGAGCTCTACAGACAATTCCTTTGACCTCATGGCTTGGTTTTTGCTCTGACATGGACTGTCAACTGTGGGACCTTATATAGACAGGTGTGTGTCTTTCCAAATCATGTCCAATCAATTGAATTTACCACAGGTGGACTCCAATCAAGTTTAAAACATCTCAAGGATGATCAATGGAAACAGGATGCACCTGAGCTCAATTTCCAGACTCATAGCAAAGGGTCTCAAAACTTATGTAAATAAACTATTTCTCTTTTACATTTTTATAAATGTGAAAACATTTTTTTTTWAACTGTTTTTCACTTGTTCATTATGGGGTATTGTGTATAGATTGCTGAGTATTATGTTTTATTTAATCAATTTTAGAATAAGGCTGTAACGTAAAAAAAAAATGTAAAAATCAAGGGGTGTGAATACTTTCCGAAGGCACTGTGTGTAACAAATAGATGTTATATAGCATTTCAGCTTGAGAGCCAGTAAATACCCACAATATGAAATGTATCGACATGTGTGGAGAAGAAAGTAGATAAATACGATAACTTGGCCAACACGGAGTTCTTTAGAAAATAGAAAAGCCAMCATTGCGACAAATCAATGTAGCCCTGAACCCCAGAGTAGCCTCACTCTCACCCTGAACAACCATCTTGAATGACGGGGCGCCAGTGGAAAGTCTCTAAGATCATGCGTCTGCAGACAGTTTTTCCTGACGAAAAACCTTGACCAGGAGAAACTCCTGATCCTAATGTTGGGATAGATCGCTTCAAGCAGACACTCGTCTTACTGCGCCCCCCCGTGTCAGGTCACATCTTGAGCCAGTAGGTAGACTGGCACTACCACTCTATTCATGGGCATACTCATACCAACCTCTCACAAAAAGACAGGATCAGGCAAACAGCAGTATCGCAGTACTGCGAGAAGGCAATGAGTGGAGAAATAAGTGGAGAGAGGACAGGAAAGCAATAGAGTGGGAGGAGTAGGAGAAGAACGAGGAGGAGTGTAGGATGCCAAATGCTAAAAAAGAGAAAAGAAAATCGCCAGGGAGAAGCAACAGATGACCGTGGCAGAGGGATGGACRGCGAGATTCTTTTGGCTTCCGAAACCGCCATGCCTTTGGGCAGCAGATGAACGCAATGGCACGGGCGCCAGGTCCAAAAAGTGAACGGGGGTCGAAAAAACAAACAAACAAGGATTTTTGTTTTTTTATATGTAAAAACAGAGAAGGCCAAGAACACGCTGACATGTAGCGGTCATCAACAGAATCTCGCTCAGCGCCAAAATCGCTCTCTCTCTATTCTCTCGTCTCTGTGTTCCTGCCATTCTCCTGCCATCTCTCTCTTCACACCCCCTCTTCTCCTCCCACCATGTTCCTATCATCAGTCTCTCTCTCCCCTACACACACACACACACACACACACACACACACACCACACACACACACACACACACACACACCACACAACACACCACACACACCACACAACACACACACACACACACACACACACACACAACACACACCACACATACACGAAGGTACATCTCCTTGGAGCAGCACACACACCAACCTCTGCTGTGGGTATTTCTCCCATGGAGCCCTGGCACAGGTCCAGATGGTTCCAGGATGGCTCTTTTCACTGAGCCCAGTCCCCCCGCCAATGCCAGCAGGCGCCTTTGCCAACAACACCCCACCTTACAAATAGCACCGAGGAGGCAAAATAACTGGTTGAATATGCCAGCAATGGAGAGGAGGGAGAGAAAAGGAATAAGGGAGGGTGGTGGTGAGCTTACAAAAGGATACAACGTGTGAAAAAGACTTTTGGTGTGACTTTGATAAAATATGGGCGTTTTCTTTGTCCTTTGTTTTTGGAGGAAATTGAAAAGCGCCTACAGTCAAACCGTAAAGCAGTAGTAATCAGAAATCAGACAGCTTTTGTTGGCTTATTTTGTTTTTAATTGTGGTGGAAGAAATAAAACAACTCCGCAAACCATCGGCTACCACGTTCGGTCAAAACTTGCTTTAGCCTGCCTCTCCACCGGTCATGGTAGGGCTAACTTCGCTCTTTCACCGAACTGGCGTTTTCCTTTGTTAGCCTTTCGTGCCACTGTAACATTCCTGCATTTTTCATCCGCGGAAACAGATTCCTGCCGCACACGTAAATATGAGAGAATCCAGGTTTCCGGGAATCGAGGATTCCATGCCAATGCTGTGATGAAGAGGTCGCATTCCAGACTTTTAACTTCTCCCAAGTGGCATTGTCTCTCTCTTTCTCTCTCTCTCTCTCTGTCCCCTCACACAGGCTGGCAGACAGTCCGGCACGAGGCGAAGGTTGGCGCTTTCTACTGGTGCCAACTACGCTCTGCTGCACCGCAAAGCATCATGGGATGATAAGTTGGGATGAGGCGAAGCGGGGCGTTGTGGGGAGAGGTAGGTGGGATGGAGCAATATGGTGGTGGTGATGGTGGTCTGTAGTTTTAGAACTATTGGAAAGAAGAGGTGAGTGAGCCTTGAGCTCTTCTGAGTGAAAAAAAATACATGACAAACAAAATGGTTTTTCATTTGGAGTGTTGTGGCTGAAAGTTCAAAACTAAACTTACTATACTATGTTTTTCTGTGAGTAAGAATAGTCATTGGTATATCTACACGGTCAGCATATTTGAAATAGTTCCAAAAAGCTATTTGCAACGGGCCACTAGTAGTGAAGCATTAAAAGCGACGACTTTCGCTAGTTCAGCCAAAGCGAGACAGCATTAAGTGGGAAAACTGGGGTTGTGGGCAAGTTTGTGCTAACGTTTATTCAGTGAGGGAGAAGGGGAGACCACAGACCGTCAGAACATTCATCCCGGATGCTTCCCATACAACGTGTATCCTAGCAACCATTCCCGGTTGCTATGGAGAGGACTCCCGCCCCATCACCCGATTGATCTTGACTGCTACAGTCAGCAAGATGGAGCTGCTACAGTATGGAATCGGAGGAATTGATCACTTCAGGAGGTACAGGGAAAGACGGCAGCATGCTACAGAATACTGAAGAAAATACAAATGCACTAGGCTACGGGGAAAACCAAAGAGCAAACCGTGTTAAGGTAGCCTCTATTCCAAAACAAAAGCATGTGGATTCTTTCTCAGTTATGATTCCTCTACAGTAGGCTATATCCTGACTGTCAGAGGCTACTACTATGATGCCATATCAAACCAAACACAAGCCAACCATCCCTCTGCTGTCTGTCATCTCAAGCTAAGCAGGCTTGGGCCTGGTCAGAACCTGGGTGGGAGACCATCTGGGCTACTGAGAAGAGACTGGGTCATATCAGAGATACTGACACCATGTAGGAAACATGACTTCCCTGCATTGACAGGCCAAATGTTGGTCAATAGAGAAATGACATTACAAGTTCCTTTCAGAGAACGAAAGTTAGGCACGTGTGGGCTCCTGAATTGYGCAGCGGTCTAAGGCACTGCATCTCAGTGCTAGAGGTGTCCCTACAGACCCTGGTTCAATTCCAGGCTGTATCACAACTGGCCGTGATTGGGAGTCCCAAAGGGCGACGCAAAATTGGCCCAGTGTCRTCCGGGTTAGGATTTGGCTGGGGTAGGCTGTCATTGTAAATAAGAATTTGTTCTGAACTGACTTGCCTAGTTAAATAAAAATGAGAATGTCTACACAGTGTGTCTACACACTGGTGTAGTGGTGTGAATGTCTACTCACTACTACAGCCTGTGTGCACTTCCTTCCATGAAGGCCTGAGGTTAAAGTCTGACTTAGGATAGTATTGCCACCCTGTCTATCTATCCTAAAGCTAGGTGTTTCTGGTTAGTGCCTACAGGCAACAAGACCACGATTAGGATATATGCTGAGGATTGAACCATCAACCATGGGTAAGTCTTGTGAAGTATTTGCTGAGCTACAAGCCTGGGCTTATATTCACAAAGGTTCTCAGAGTAGAAGTGCTGATCTAGGATAATTTCCCCCTTTTAAATCCTAATGAATATGATTACATGGACATGGGGACCTGATCATAGATCAGCGTTCCTAATCTGAGATGCTTTGTGAAAACRGGCCCTGACACGTTTAGGACCAAGTTGGCCAGGAACAGGGTGTCCTTCTCTCAGTCCCAAACCACCCCAACCCCCCCACGGTGACTAGGGGAGGACAGATTTCCGCCATGCGGTGTCTCCGAGCTGCTCCGACAGACGGCCCGGGAATTTACGACAGGGCGGAGCTTCTCATGCGCATAWTGCACAGATGGGCCCCTGGACGCTGCAGTGGGCTGCAGAGCTCCCCAGAATGCTTTGGGTGTGGTGCTCAAGGCCATGCACTAAGCAGCTAGTTGGCCGGGGGGGAGAGGCGTGGGGGGGTGTTGACCGGACCTCAAAATCATCCTCTTTGCAATCTCAGGATGGATGATGCATTGCATAATCAATGCCAACAATCTGATATGTCATGTGTGCAGACTTATGTGGTTGGAATCTTGAAATTGGTAATTATGCTTATTACAAAAACAAGTCACATAGACATTTATAGACACCATCCAAGCACATACTCTCATAAGCATTAAACTCACTCAAATTATCTCAAATTAATAGCCCCTAAAGAATTACACCACAGTGGAGAGGAACGTTTGCAAAGGCTACTTTGTCAAAAAAATATGTTGTCCATTATGACACAGAGACCAAATCAAACAACACTTTCAATGATCCGAGGGCAAACTATGTGCATGATAAAGTGATACAGTAAATAGTTTGGGATAACTTTGAATATGACTGATGACCATAAGGTGTACCCAAATACGTCACAAAACTAGGCTCAGGACCACCCCTCATTGGTCGTTAAACCCATATGCCTATAGTTGAACCAGAGAGGTGAATAACCATATATTAACTTAGAAACCTCATATGACAATCATGGAAAAAAAGTTAAACCAGTGTGTGCATCGTCATCTGACTTTGCTGTGCCCGGAGGACTTGTAAACAAACATCTTCTGTGGCACGATGTAGTTTTACGAGAGACGTGATTTCATTTACCTGCCACGACCATTTTCTCCTCCCTTCCTTTCAGAGCGCGGTCTTTGGTGGGCATGGCTGTTGTGTCTGCCATGTCTGCGACAGCGAGTGACACAATAAAAAGAAGGCGCAAAGCGAGAAGCAGTTGTGCTTTAGCGAATAACAGTAAACATAGTTTCTTCTGTACTTTGACAGTCTCCATGGCGCTGCGTCGCGCCGCTGTTGCGTTGGGATATGGGAGGAGTAAAACGACAGCGAATGTCCATCAACATGAATATTCAACGTGCGTGCGGGACGTCGTGCACTGAATAATAACTAGGCAGGGGTTAATATGACTTTGGCACAAAAGCCTACAGTGCAGTGTGTGCGTGAAATAAATTAAATTTAAATAAATATCCACATTAAGAACGCCGTTCAGCATGCAAATGAGCTTTTCACCATCCTCCATCGCTCATTCTGGGGGTTAGTTTAGGGCGGTGCATCTGTTTAAATGCAGCAGAGGGCAAAGGCAGACTCWATTTTTTTTCATTGGTAATTTCCAATCAAGTAATTCGTGTGTTTTAAACAGTGGTAGAAAACGTGGAAGAAAATGCAAGGTAATTCAATTAAAATAAAGTTTAGGTCTATTCTTGCTCCGCAGACCCAACATTTTCCAGATTTGAATGCTCAACCGTTTCCCTTTTGTTTGAAACATTTCATTCACTAGTCTGTGAATCCTCCTATATTTACCTACGAATCGTCACTGAAATGTTTATGCCATTTTGTTTAGGAGATTTGTGAAATAATCTGCCATATTTGAGTATAATAACCATGCATTTTCTTCCACTGTTATAGTTTAGGCGTGTTATTTCTCCAGTGCCGGTACCTGTGTTTAGTGTAAAGTGAATTGGATCGCTGGCAAAAAGAAATCCCTTTGCAACAGACTTGTTGTAACACGATCTCCATTTTGTGGATGAGGATATGGCCACTTAGATGTTTCTACTAGGCACAGGAAGTTGAATTGAAGTTTGTGCCCAGTGGATTTCTCTCAAAAACAAGGAGATAATGGGTAAGGGAAGGATGTGTGGTCCCTCCCTGCTCACCAAAACGGAAGAGGAAAAGACCACCATCAGACCCATGTTGATGGTATAAGCAGTCTTAGCCACCCTTCTTTTGTTTAGAAACCAAGAGCTCGAAACTGTAGTATGTTTTTTGAGATTGGACACTTTGTCAATAACAAGCTTGCCATACATTTTGCTGGAATAACCTTAGAAATGACCTTTTTCTTCATCATAATGTGTGGCCTCTGAATATAAACTAAAACTACCATTATACAAGGTAGAAGATGAAATATTTCAATCACAAGACTTTATTTAAATGTTTCACCTAGATGTTACAATCACAAACCAAGAGAACATACCTGTACATTGACTCATAATTCCGTTTTAAGTAGCTGTCTCAGGCAGAGAGAGAGCTTTACTAGGTACTATGCTTTTGAGAGTGTATTAATATGCATATACACTGATTGTACAAAACATTAGGAGCACCTTCCTAATATTGAGTTATATATAACTCCCTTTTGCCCTCAGAACAGCCKCAATTCATCAGAGCATGGACTCTTCCACAGGGATACAGGCCCATGTTGACTTCAATGCTTCCTAAAGTTGTGTCAAGTTGGCTGGATGTCCTTTGGGTGGTGGACCATTCTTTATACACATGGGAAACTGTTGAGCGTGAAAAACCCAGCAGTGCTGCAGTTCGTGACACACTTTAACTGGTGAGCCTGGCACCTACTACCATACTCTGTCCAAAGGCACTTAAATATTTTGTCTTACCCATTCAACCTCTGAATGGCAATTCATACMCAATCAATGTCTCAAGGCTTAAAAATCCTTCTTTAACCTTTCTCATCCCCTTCATCGACACTGATTGAAATGGATTTAACAAGTGACATCAATAAGGGATCATAACTTTCACCTGGATTCACCTGGTCTGTATGTCATGGAAAAAGCCAGTGTTCCTAATGTTTTGTACACTCAGTGTACATACAGTACCAGTCAAAAGTTTGGACACACCTACTCATTCAAGGGTTTTTCTTTATTTTTACTATTTCCTACATTGTAGAATAATAGTGAAGACATCAAAACTATGAAATAACACATATGGAATCATGTAGTAACCAAAAAAATAGAAAATAAATAGATTTTAGATTTTAGATTCTTCAAAGTAGTCATCCTTTGCCTTGATGACATCTTTGCACAYGCTTGGCATTCTCTCAACCAGCTTCGCCTGGAATGCTTTTCCAACAGTATTGAAGGAGTTCCCACATATGCTGAGCACTTGTTGGCTGTTTTGCCTTCACTTTGCGGTCCAATTCATCCCAAACCAACTCAATTGGGTTGAGGTCAGGTGATTGTGGAGGCCAGGTCATCTGATGCAGCACTCCATCACTCTCCTTCTTGGTCAAATAGCCCTTACACAGCCTGGAGGTGTGTTAGGTCATTGTCCTGTTGAAAAACAAATGATAGTCCCACTAAGTGCAAACCAGATGGGATGGCGTATCGCTGCAGAATTCTGTGGTAGCCATGCTGGTTAAGTGTGCCTTGAATTCTAAATAAATCACTGACAGTGTCACCAGCAAAGCACCCCCACACCATCACACCTCCTCCTCCATGCTTCACGGTGGGAACCACACRTGCAGAGATCATCCATTTACCTACTCTGCRTCTCACAAAGACACAGCGGTTGGAACCAAAAATCTAAAATTTGGACTCAAGGACATGACAACCAGTTTCATCATAGTGCTTGATGGTTTTTGCGACTGCACTTGAAGAAACTTCTTGACATTTTCAACATTGACTGACCTTCATGTCTTGAAGTAATGATRGACTGTCGTTTCTCTTTGCTTATTTGAGCTGTTCTTGCCATAATATAGACTTGGTCTTTTACCAAATAGGGCTATCTTCTGTATACCAACCCTACCTTGTCACAACACAACTGATTGGCGGAARGAAATACCACARATGAACTTTTAACAAGGCACACCTGTWAATTSAAATGCATTCCAGGTGACTACCTCATGAAGCTGGTTGAGAGAATGCCAAGCGTGTGAAAAGCTGTCATCAAGRCAAAGGGTGGCTACTTTGAAGAATCTCAAATATAAAATACATTTTGATTATTTTAACACTTTTGAGTAGGTGTGTCCAAACTTTTGACTGGTACTGTATGTAGCCTACTTATGTAAGCGAATCATATCACATATGATTTACATATATCAAACTGCTCATGGAAGAACAGAACGTGTAGCAAGGCTATCCCTCATGTCCTCCACAAATATCACATCACCCCTCTCCATAACTGCCGCAATCCCTCTCTCCCCTCTCTCTCTYTTTGTCTGTCAGGGTGRATATGGAACATATAGGTAGGCTATGTAATCCACAAATAACATCACATCACCCCCTCCATAACTCTCTCTCTCTTTCTCTCTGTCTGCGATGGTAGATATTGAAGCTCAATCACCTGCGGAGGAGCTGAGGGGATCTGAGGGCTGCTCGGGGGACTTTGCGATGCAAATGTGAGGTAATTACCTARAGCCAGGAGAGTGAGTGGAAGGCAGCCCAGGCTAAAATAGAGCAAGAAGGAAAAGCGACGGTGAGAGACGTGAAAGATTCACAAGCCTGTTGATGCTGACTGATTGGAGCACTTGGAATGAAGGGCAAAAATGGAGGGGTGTTGTGTAGGAAAGGGATTCACAGAAGATAGCTGTGCCCTTGTGTTTTAAGCCCATTCTTGTGTCTGTGCGTGTCCTCTTTTTCTTCTGCAAAAAAAGATGAATGTGTTCCATGTTTTTCCTGACTCCAGAGAGATTTGGTTAGTTGTCGTTGTGTGATTAGCTTAATGTATGTCATGGTTGCCATGTTCAAGTGTAATAGGCTGTATATGGAGAATAAAAGCCGTTGACTATGTGGCCATGTGCGGTTTGTATTCTATCACAAGAGGAAATGCTAGCTTGCAGTACATTTGATTGTTCCTCTGATCTGATCATGCTCACAAAATCTGCATGGATGGGGAGTAAGTAAGGTGATGTTTACAGTGGATGCAAACTATTGATCTGTTTAATGATGCAGTATGGGTAACTGTGTGTGTGTGTGTGTGATGTCAGTGGTAACTTCCTTTAGAGTCAGCAGGCACTTATTTATCAACCGTGCGTGCATTTCATGCAAAATGTTGGCGTATGTATAGATTCTAGGATTTGTGTGTGCCACAAATTATTGGGATTTCTCACTGTTGTATGCAACATGTAAGGGATAATCAAGGAGGGGCTATGCATTCTATGGAAAATAATGAATGACAAGGAGTGGAACTAACCTTCCACTGAGTTGCATTATTTTMCAGAGAACGCATACAGTAGAGCCCCAAGTTGATTATCCTTTTTATACCATGGCTATAATTTAACACATTTGCCGCTACAAATGTGTTAATTTGCCGGTAGAAATGTGTTCAACGTCCACTGAAGTAGCTAGCAARTTTACCAGAGTAGTTACCGTGGTAACCAAACAAACAGACTTGCTAGTGTAGCTAACCAAACCATCATTTCTAGCTTGCCATTATGAAAATCTAATTCAACAATGCCAATAATGTTTTTTTGCTTTCAAAAGCAGCTCAAACATRGAACGTGTAAGAATGAACAATAGATTCAATTCTACCGTGCAAATATACCATGCGTTATAGGGAAATAATGCAAGCTCTAGAATGCYCTTCAAGCCAATCAGAAACAAGTATTCAACAATGCCATGGTAAATCCAAACCATATTAYATTTGTGTGCTCATAAACGAGCACTTAAAACCCTGCCTGGAAAACGCCCTCCATTCACCTAACAAAAACACCTTAATTTGCTGTATGTTTTAGACATTTTGGAACTGGGCCATGTCTGTTTCTAAAATAAGCAAAGTTGATCACATTTCTGTAGAAGTGTGGGCAGAATGTTTKAATCTTTTTAAGTGACTTAAAAAAAACAGAAAAATGGCCGCACATTCTGCGTGATTGATTGTCTATTCAAACAATTTAAAAGTAAATGCTACAACCCACACTATGCAAAGTAATAATTGTTGTTCAATATTTTGTTTGTCAATAGCTGTTTTGTATTTCGATCTGCAGTCTTGGTATAGGCTCTTACTGTAGATGAAATAGGCTCTGATGCCACACTCCTATCTCACAGCAATACTGGAGCCTACCCATACTGTCTAGGCTACTGGTCTATTTACTTTTGAGCATGCATGACTATTGCATGGGTGATGGATAAGTGGTATCCTAATATTTGTTGTGTAACAGGAATAAACCAGTCATGTCAGAAAATATGATTATGATTCAGGCCCATATAATAAAACTCAAAGGAACACATGCTACTTTTGTGGTCTCCTTACCAATGGAAAAKGCACCTGTTTTATCACTAGGCCTATGTTTTCATGTTTTATTAGCCTACCATTATTATAATTCCCGAGCATCAAACATTTCCATTTCCCTCAAAATAACAATATTTGCTCGCAATATTCAACCACGCATGGTCTGAGATTTGGGTGGATATACACACATTTCCTCTGCAAGATCAACATTGATAAATACCAACCTTTAGGGTAATACTGGCGCACGCAAGGTTTAAAGTATTTTTTTGTGCTCATGCACCTTTGATAAATGAGGTCCCATGAGAGCAACAAACAAACAAAAAACACGGCAGCTGTTGTCAGTCAGAAGAAGTGGTTATGCAGATCTGGGCTGAGTATCAAAGAGATTACCAAATGACCTGGAATAAACAAACCCACTGAACTCAATGGCTCATCCATTCTGTTTGATTGCAGTGGTGCTTATATAAATTGTAAAAAAAACTAGCGTCTCATTGAGTCAAAACCAGGTTTGGGGTTATGTGTGTGTACATCGGTGCATGGTTTGGGGCATGTGAATTAGTGTGTTTGGTGTCAGATACTTTGTGAGCATGCTTCCCCATTTGATTATTASTGAGACTACCTACAGTATGTGTCAGTCTAGGGCTGCATTCCAAATGACACCCTATTTCCTATATAGTGCACCATTTTTAGCCATTATAAAGGGAGTATGGATTGGGCTCCAGGTGTGTCAGAAACAGATAGGCCATTACTGCCATGCTTCAATCTTTGCCTCTTGACTCCACAACTGATTTTAATTAGCCTTTGAAAAAAGCAGCAAACTGTTTGGCACTTTGGCGTAATTGTTGCTTTTGCTAGTCTCACACTGCTGAGGGCCTTCATTAAAATTATAACTCACCAATCACACCACCTCGCTCGCTGTTTCTCAAGAGCTCTCCTCTTCCTGGGCAGGTGGGACTGAGGCACGGTTGGCACCAACAAAACAAMAGGACTGATTATGTCTGTGCTTAATAATGTCATGTGACTCTCTGACAGAGCGTTTCCTGTCAGAGAGTCCTGCCGTGGTGACATAGACAGGATTGGCAAAATACGCAAAGTTGATCCAATCAAAAATAATCAGTTACCATGACACATGAGAATTTGACCTATTTATTACCTCAGGTGACATACTGATTTTATGTCTTTAAGGCCAGGCTTTTTTCCAGGTCACATTATGAGATCGAACACGGCCTTACGTCATCATGGCTCATTCCAATTGATGACACTGTATCTTCAAATTTCATAGAGGTTTTTAGGCTAGCCACATGATAGAGAGAGAGAGGGAGAGAGAGAGGGAGAGAGAGAGAGAGAACTAGAGAGAGGCTATTCAAACACAAGGACGTACAGTATGTGTGAAATGGATCAGGGGGGTGAAGGCCTTATCTAGTACATTGTTTGATCTGAGTAGGGAATGTTTAACAGAGTCGAGAAACAGGAAGTGACCTATGATAGAGTGTGAGAGAGTCAGGAAGCTATTTGAATGACAAAATAGGTACAAAGGAGTGAATTCTGGGCTCTGTCCAGCTCATGTGTAGTCTTAACTCTCACTTACAAGAAGTCAGTACATTCAGAAGCAGTCGGTACAGGAAATGTACAGTAGTGGCACAAGGTCACCTTGTAGGTGTGACACCCGCGTGACATCTCGCTGCCTGTTACATCATTGATTTAAGCCAGGAGAGAGAGAGAGATAGTTAGAGAGACAGGGAAAGGGAGGGAGGGAAGTCTATGGCGGATCAAGATCACTATCCCCTACCAAGTAGCCTACAATCCAGCAAGTTTAGCCAACCGCTCAATCAACCGAGTATATGGTAAGGGATTGCAAGCAAGCAAGAGTGCTCTGCACTTGTGTACAATGGCAATGGGGCATAGCAAGTTACTATGGGCCTGCCCGGATCTATAGAGAGGGGGAGAGCCCATTGGCCCTCCCCAAACTCGAACCCAATCGACCCGTGCTAAGAATGGCCCGGCTAAGCCACTCTTGCCCTACATACACAGGGCAGATTACGCCCTGTGCATAATCCCACAGACACCAGAGGCATGTGCCACTGTCACCACTCCTCACCCTGCTGCCTACACACACACACACACACATGGACACAGACACACACATATATACACACACATGGAAGCACACACGCACCCACCATACACACACACACCGACCCCCACCCCCCGTCTCTTTCTTCCCTAGCAACTCCCTCCCCAGATACCCCGCCCTGGTTTTAACCTACAGGCTGGTTYCCTCACCTAAACCCTGCATGGAGCACCAGTACTGGGATTAGGGTTAATCTGGACCTTGTGTCATCCAATATCCCTTCCCTCCCTCCTCAACCCCATCCCTCCCTCCTCTTTGGAAAGAGGCTTTGGGTGAAATCCTTTTTAGTGACTCCCCTCTCCTCACACAGACTCTGAGCCTGCTGTTAGGGTCAACTTTTCCTCTCAGGCCAAGCCAATCACTGTCCAGCTGACTCGCTCTAGTAGAAATCATACAGGACATGAAACAAATACTAGATGGATTTCTTATCTGTATGAAATACACACAGACCTTGGGATTTTGTGCACAAACTATGATGATTGTGTGGTAAAATGTTGCACTAACTTAAATTACATGTGGGTTTAATACCACAGAATGAGCAAGTGTATGTGTGTGGTTGTGTGTGTTGTGTGTATGTGTGTGTGTGTGTGTGTGTGTGTGTGTGTGTGTGTGTGTGTGTGTGTGTGTGTGTTGTGTGTGTGTGTGTGTGTGTGTGTGTGTGTGTGTGTGTGTGTGCGTGCGTGCGTGCGTGCGTGCTGTGTGTGTGTGTGCATACGCGTGCATGCATGTCTGCTTGTGTACACAATTCCGATGGACCACACATACCAAGGAATTTCAATGGTCTAGAAATTCCTCCTGCACCCAAACCGCCCAACCCCCAGCGCCCATTACCCATCCATCCTTCCATGCTCTCTCCGTGCGATCACCCCTGGGACAGAGGAACCTGCTAGGCCTGAGTAAGAAGAAGGAAGTGCACAGTGATGTGGAGAGGAGAAAAGAGGAGAAGAGAGAGAGAGAGAGAGCTACAAAAGACTATATCGGCCTTTTTGGGTATTTTTGTCTTCGGAAATAAATTGCAAATTCACCCTGAAGCAGAGCTCCGCATTGAGTTGAAAGCCAGGGTGAGAGAGAGCGAGAGAGAAACAGAGAGAGAGAGAGAAAGTGWGAGAGAGAGAGAGAGGGAGAGGATGTAGGCCAGTGTTTTTATGTTCAATTCTTTAGGGGCAGAAGAAGAAATACCCTTGAGCTTGAACACTCGTAGTAAAAAATGAGAGAATCTCTATAGTGGAATCCCTACAGAGAGAGGGAGATGAAAGTGTATCATAAAATACTAATGGATTGGGCTCATCATACCAGTGCAGCAAAACAGTACCAATCAAATGCAGTTGACACCAAAGACATTCCAAATCCACCAGCTCAGATGTTCATACAGTATAGCAAGATAGTTTGTGCAACTACCGTTATTGAGAAGGAAATGACAAACATATGGAATAGTTTGAGGAAAAAGCAGAGCGAGCGATAGGACAAGGGAGGACAGGGATGAGTATGGATGGACAGAGAGAGATAGATATTTAATGGATGAAAATTATTTGCCGTCATGTGGAGTCTGATTCCAATCAATCAGGGTCGGCCGTGTCCCCAGTCCCTCTCCGCTTTTCTTCCTTCTCCTCAGGACTGGTAAACGGTATAGTGTGAAGGAGCCTCAATCTATCACACACACATGCACACACACACACATTTGCGCACACACAAACATGCACACACGCGAGCATGTACAAACGTACACACACGTGCACAAACTCACACACTGTACAATCACACACACATGCATACAACAACACACACACACACACACACACACACACACACACACACACACACACACACACACACACACACACACACACACACACACACACACACACACACACACACACACACACACACACACACACACACACACACACACACACACACACACACACCACACCACAACCACAGAGAAAACACTTATCCTAACAGTAAAAGACACATGCAGCCCTGTGCTATAGACTGCAGCATATGCCTCATTCTCAGTGCATGATTATTCACACATGCATGACGCGCATAGTAATGGTACATGCTCACATGACCACATCTTCTGCACAATATCCAGTAGTGGATTCAGGGATTTCAGGCCTACTACCGTATGACTGTGCGGTACATCCCCCTTCATTGCAAGATGCCAAAATACACAATCGCAGGGTGAAACTGTACCATCACTGTGTGACTGGTAGATAYTGTACAATCTGGTTTCTCCGCCACCTATCACACTGTGACATTCATTCATATCTGT
>NW_019942514.1:1907462-1913533 GCF_002910315.2 Salvelinus sp. IW2-2015
TGCCTAGCTATGCCAGCAGCTGCCYACAAAAAAAAACATGCGACTCATGAGATTAATTCAATCAAATCTGTTCTTCCTACGAGTAGTCGATTACTTACAAAATGGCTGACAAAAATAGACTGAAATCTGTGTAATGCCACATTAACACGTATAACAGGGGCTGGAGAAGCACCAGTCGTTTGTAATGAGATCATAATCCGGCCCAAATGCTGCCTATAATCTCTCCATCAGATTACCAAACCATGGCGGAGAGAAACTCTGCTGCACACCAGTTAAAATGGAGGATGTGATAGCAGGGAGATGTGAAAGAGAAAAATACCAAATCTCCTCCTCCTCCTCTATGTAACACACACACACACAGGCTCTTGCACACACACAACCACCAACCAACACACACACACACACACACACCACACCACACACACACACACACACACACACACACACACACACACACAACACACACACACACACACACACACATAGAGCTTCTTGCACACACACACACACACACGTACGGCAAGCATCTAACACAGTGCACACGTATACACACACACACAGGACACACACACGTGTGTAGGCCCCATTATGTAGCCACGTTAATGTTAAGTAGACACACACGCGACACACACCAACCCACACCCACCCACACACACGACACACACACACACACACAACACACACACACACACACACACGACCACACAAATCCCAACGACACCAAAAAATATACCCACCCACATAACAAACCAAAAACACACCAACACACCGACCCAAACCGACACAAAAAGCCCCACACCAGCAACAAAACAAGACAAACAAAAAAAAAAAAAGAAAGAACAAGAAAAAAAAAAAAAAACAAAAAAAAAAAAAAAAAAACAAAAAAAAAAACAAAAAAAAAAAAAACAAAAAAACAAACAAAACCAAAAATACAAGAAAAAAAAAAACAATAAAAAAAAAAAAAAATAAAAAAAAAAAAAACAAAAAAAAAAAAAAAAAAAAAAAACAAAAAAAAAACAAAAAAAAAAAAAAAAAAACAAAAACAAAAAACAAACAAACAACCAAATAAAAAAACAAACAAAAAAAACAAAGAACACACAACACACAACCACACCACGACACAACACACCAACACACACACACCACACACACACACCACACCACACACACCACACACACACACACACACACACAACACACAAGTAAATTTACCCAACAAAAGTCCTTTGTAAAACATACACCCTCTCGCTGACCATGGCATTCACACACATAAATTAGAGAAGCACATATTTAGCACTGCTTCATAAAATGGAATAAAAAATAACTGGCTAAACGCCTACACAAAACCCAACACATTTGAGCTGCGACCATACAAATTAATCCAAATGCTCAGGCTCCCTTCAATTAAATAAATTCAAAACAAGCACAAGCTTTCCCTATCCAGGGGCCCCACTCACAAACCTCGAGCAACATTACAGTGTTGTCATGTGATAAAAGTCCTCAAACCGTCCTATGCTTTCGCAGCTTATTCCATGGTGACCTGTACCGTTCACCATTAAAACCTGACGCCATCTGACTAGCAAGGACCGCTTCAGAATCTACCTTTAAGATTCTTACAATAACTCTTTCTTAGATACCGGGTGTGTATGTATGCCAATTTTAGCGATATGTTATAATGTTTCGTGTTTCTGCACACAAATGTATAAGAGTGCAAATCTCTCCTCTGTGTGGCTGGAATTTGTTGCTGGTGTGTGTGACCTGTGTGGTGTGTGTGATGTGTGTGTGCTTGTGTGTGTGTTGTGAGTGTGTGTTGGTGTGTGTGTGTGTTAGTGGTGTGTGTGTGTGTGGTTGTGTGTGTGTGTTGTGATGTATGTGTGTGTGTGTGTGCTGTGTGTGTGTGAACTGTGGTGGCTGATGTGCTGTGTGATGTGTGTCGAATGTGTGTGTGAGAGAGGACGCAATACAGAGCTAAAAATATGGAGAGTGATTGAGAGAGTGAAAACAGTAGTGAGCTTTCTGTACCTTATATCTCCGTATCCTAAAGATTCGACCCCCGGTGACAGCCTGAGGAGAAACATAGAATACAGCTTCTCACAAAATGACATAGAATAAAACAAAATGGTGGTGGCTGAAGAAGCATATGAATTTGCTTTAATATCTACCGAACAGTTACAGGCTCTCTTTAGGGGCGATGCGATATTTTCAACGGCACAAATTAGAAGTCATTCCATTTAATCGAAATACACGCAATTCAGCGTGATAAGGAGAGAGAGATTTTCTCCTTGACAAAAAATGTAGATCAAAGGCTGTGGGGGAAATGTGTCTCAAATTGCTACGGGACAAAAAAGCATGCCGTTTAGCCTGCACAGGGTCGACATCTCCTTCGAACACATCACACTACCAATGACCAAACAAACACTGCCTTTTCCATCACCACCACCTTCACACATCAACTGTTCATTACATGTGGAAGGAATTGTGGATGTTTGTTCKGTTTGCATGTGCATGTGTCTACATGCAGAAATCAAAATCAATTGTTCAAATAGTCAAAGGGTGGCTATTTGAAGAATCTCAAATATAAAAGTGTTTATTAACACTTGTTTGGTTACTACATGATTCCATATGTGTTATTTCATAGTTTCGATGTCTTCACTATTATTCCACAATGTAGAAAATAGTAAAGATAAAGAAAAACCCTYGARTGAGTAGGTGTTCTAAAACTTTTGACYGGTAGTGTACATCACACAAAGCAGCCACAACTGTCAGTAAGAGTGTCCATGATTGAGTCTTTGAATGAAGAGATTGAGATAAAACTGTCCAGTTTGAGTGTTTGTTGCAGCTCGTTCCAGTCGCTAGCTAAAAGGTGCTTTACAAATCTAATTAACATGCAACAATTTCAAAGATTTTACTGAGTTATAGTTCATATAAGGAAATCAGTCAATTGAAATAAGTTAATTTGGCCCTAATCTATGGATTTTACATGACTAGGCAAGGGTGCATACATGGGTGGGCCTTGAAGGGAATAGGCCCACTCACTTGGCAGCCAGGCCCACCCATTGGGGAGCCAGGCCCAGCAAATCAGAAGTTTTTCCCCACAAAATGACTTTATTACAGATGTAAATACTCCTCAGCACCGGCTCCCCCCACCCCCCCAGACGATCCTGCAGGTTAAGAAGCCGGATGTGGAGGTCCTGSGCTGGCGTGGTTACAAGTCGTCTGCGATTGTGAGGCCGGTTGGACGTACTGCCAAATTCTCTAAAACGACATTGGTAGAGCTTATGGTAGAGAAATGAACATTCAATTCTCTGGCAACAGCTCTGTTGGACATTCCTGCAGTCAGCATGTCAATTGCACGCTCCCTCAAAACCTGAGACATCTGTGGCATTGTGTTGTGTGACAAAACTGCACGTTTTGTATTGTCCCCAGCACAAGGTGCACCTGTGTAATGATCATGCTGTTTTTAAATCACGCTTTCTTGCACTCATGCCAACCTCGTCAGGTTTATCTATGGCAAAGGAAAAATCGCTCACCTAACAGGGATTAATTTTATAATATAAATCCAGCATGAAGTAAACAAGCAGACTGTTGCTGGCTATGCACGCTGCAATATATAATTCTAAGGACAGGAAAAATCATACTACTATTTGCAACACACTGTACATAGACTTGTTACTAATGTGTTATAGACATGGTTCACAATTCTGGTTTTCCATGTGTCAACTCTGTGTATGTTGTTTGCTGTACGCACTGCTTTAGGCTTTATCTTGCGCCAAGGTACATCAGCAGTTGTGAAATTAGAACTTGACTTTCCTCAACTGCGGCCCACCTGGTTAAATAAAGGTAAAATAAAAAAAATTAACACAAGGCGAAACATTGTCAAGAAGCCTTGTTCATCAGACTGCAATTGGTGATTGGCACAAAAATTCTATATAATTTTATTCAAATCGTGCATGCATTGCACTGTCTGATACAAAAATACGATACCATTCTTAGGGACATATTCTACAAGCCTGGTCTGTTTTATTTGGGGGAAATATAATTGAACAATAAGGTTTACATCACTAAAAAACAACAAGTCCCCCCGACCCCATTAATGAAATATATAGAGTTATACACCAATTACAATATGGGCACACTTCCAAACAGGTTAACACCATGATACAAGAGATGAATTTACACTGTAAAGTTATGCCCAACAAAAAACGAACTTGATTTTCAAAGTTAAAACAAACCATCAATCTATGGAAATTATTACAAAATTTCCACATAATGATTTTTCCAAAACATTTATTCGAGAGACCAGATGCAAATGTAAGTTTGTAAAAAAATGATGAACTAAAATTCCTCATTCTTTAAAGTGACCAACCATTTTCAAACAACCTTGCGAATATCTACTCTGAATATAGTTCAAATAGTCTGCAGAATCGTGTAGCATATGTTGACCAACCTTGATCGTTTGAAAAAAATCTCAATTTTGGATATTGAACTACACTAAGTGAAGTGGATTAACAACCGGTAACAGAATGATGGTAACAGAATGACATCATGGGTCCCTGATCTGTATTATACAAAAATGCATAATTATGAATGTCATTCTCTTCATTGTGATGTATCCTGAATAGGTACACAAAGGTAGAAAAATTGAATATCCTCCTTTGCATGTTTGAGTATTATTCTACACACTGGCTATCATTCTAACGCCCCAAAAAAAGACACAATTTGGTTGGTTCAGACTGGACCAAATCTGTACCCCTCATAGATAGCTATGTTTCACAATTGTGTAGTAATTCTGGTATTAGATTTACATGTTTTAACCACTTAATAAATCATAAACCAAATWKCTATCAGTAATAACACTATACCTAATTGGTAGGTCCACCTTTACTTGTTACTTCTGTGAACTTYCATTATCYTCCCTCCTCATGAGGGATAGAAATGTGAAAATATCTTAAAGATACGTGGGGTTTTGGTAACRGAATGACAAGACACTAGGCAATAGTTCTTAAAATTACAGAAGGCAAATAATTTCTGCAAAACKAAATATAACTGTTGATATTAGTTGGCAGGGGTCTTTACTTCAACATGATTGTGTTTTGGTGYACTTCTAATACCTTTTAAGACTTTTTCTGTTAGATGTTTTCTAAGACACCTTTTCCATCTGTTTGACCAGATATGAAAGCCTTTGCTTATTCCTAATATTTTGGATGGAAAATGGTTGAAAAATGTATCGATGCCTTCATTTCTCAGARATATAGACTCTTAGCTTTCATTTAACACCCAATTTGATGTGCTCCTATGAACTTCACATGGTGGTGGTCATGGGGCTTTTTTACATGGAAATGCCCATCGCTAATATGGATATTTAGGATTGACAAAATACTACATGACAGTGGATCCGTAAATGGTGAACCTAGGCCACTATTTTCGAGCTACGGTTTAGCACGGTCCAAAACTATGTGCTAGTAACTGATGTATTAGAGATTAGTATGAACGGCAAGGAGCAGATACTGAGAGGAGAGGGATGAGAGAGGAAATGAAGATGGGGGGAGAGGGATGGGAGGGGAATGATGAGGAGAGGAATAGGGAGGATGAAGTGGAAGTAGGGGTTAAGGAGTGATAGGCGGGAAGAGGGGATGGAGAGGGGAATGAGAGTGAGAGGGGGAAGAGGAAAGTATCGGTGGAGTGGAGGGATGGGAGAGAGGAGGAGAAGTGAGTGGGGAGGGGGGAGGGAGGGCTTGGAGAGGGAAAGTGGAGGGGGAAGGATATGGAGAGGGAATAGTGCAGGGGGGAAGGGATGGAAATGGAGAGAGGGAATGAGTGAGGGGGGAGGGAGGATGGGAGGAGGAATGAGTGGGGGGGAGGAGGTGGTGCGTGCCCCAGCAGATTTGGGTGCTCCTACTTCCTTCCCCTGCCAGGCCTGCAGGCTTTCCGGAATCAATCTGATGCGTGAGATGAGCAAGGTTAAAGCAGGTCATCCCTTGCTGTCACTCGTATCCCGCGTCTCCGTCCATCCCAACCCATCACACAAAAACCCTTTCAACATTTACATATTTAACAACATGGGTGCGATA
>NW_019942514.1:1914072-1964019 GCF_002910315.2 Salvelinus sp. IW2-2015
ATGCCTAGGCTGCGTGCAGTGTGTGTGTGTTGTGTGTGTGTGTGTGAGCGAGTCGCCTGTACCTCTGTTTCCCTCCTCTTCCCTTGGATCCTTATACATATATACCTTTCTCTGGGTTTATATATGTATATATATGTATATTTTATATTTTGGGCATTTTTTCTCTTGGTTTGTCTTGCGAGCAGAAACCAAATGGATTTTTTTGGCGGGGAGAATTGGGGAGGATTTTTGTGTTTTTAGGGGGGTAACGACTGAAATCTCCCCATCGTCCCCTTTCCTACCCTTTCCCTTCTAACCCTGACTGTATGCGTGACACCTGCCTGCATCCCATCCCCTCAGACCCCCTCCAGCAGCACCCTGCACCCCTACCCCACCCCGTGCACCCCTCTACTCCCGCCCCAGATGGTGCTTCACAGGACGGAGATGCGCCACAATCGAAGGACCCAAGGACATGGAGGAAATACTCTGCTCGCTGACCATTTTTTCTCCATTAGGATATTATCTGAAGCGGCAGTGTTCTTCTTGTGTCTAATATTCAATCTAAACTCAAGGGAATCGAGTACACTGGTCAAGATTTAAAGAAAAAGGAATTGTATATTATCACTAAGTGCCTCTGCAGATATGGATGTATGAGAGTCTTGGCGTATTCGCACCATTCTCATTTTGGTTTGATATCACGTGTATTTACTCATTTATTTATTTATTTGCGTCTGTGTAGTCATTTCATTGAGTATGGCGCTTTAAAGTATCTTGGCGTTTCACTTTTGCGGTTTTTCTTTCTGTACATGTCTTTAAGAGCTATACATGCTTGCGCAAGGAGAGAGAGACAGAGAGAGAGCGAGGGAGAGCGAGGGAGAGAGAGATGAGAGGGAGGGAGGGAGGGAATAGGATGGAGAGAGAGAGCCACACAGCTGTAACTAACTGTGATAGAGAAATGCTTGGTGTGGGTCTAACAGCGTACGAACACCTTTACATGAACCACAGGCTACAATCCTATCGCTAAGGAGAATGGATATAGCTTATAGCTTAGCATCTCTGTCTAGCCATTTCATAGACAGTGTGTGTTGTCATCCTTTGTTTTGCTACTACGAGCAAGGTCTGACTGCAGGAATGAACTAGCAAGCAGGTACCAGGGCTGCTCTCTAGCTGTATGATACAAAAAAAGGTACATTTCTCTCTCTCTCTGGTGCATGATTTACTGTAGCAGTAGCATGCACAAAATAGTATTTGTAATTCCATATGAATGTTTCTTTGACTGTGACTGGATGTTTTTTCTGTACGGGTGTTGTAGGAATTGCTTCTTCACATACATACACATATGCATACACCCACCAACACACTCACCACATATGTTGCAGGCAGCAGCATAGGCATACATATAGACGTTGTATCTCTGCATGTGTGTGTGTGTGTGTGTGTGTATAGTAGCGAGTCCATGTTTCTTCCGTGTTCCAAGGGGCTGCATGTATGTGTGTGTGCGTGGGATTATCTTGTGAGGCGCTTCCGACTTGCAAAAAGGACGTTGCATAACAGCACCAGAGCCAAGAGGAAGAGAAAGGACAGGTGAGGAAGAGAGGAGAGCGGGATGAGAGTTGATGGACTAAAACAGAGAGGACGGACTAGAAGCTCTAGGTCAAGCACAGTCGGGCACGTACAGGGGGTGCAAGACTCTACAGGGGGTGGAAGACTACAGGGGGTGGAAGACTCTACAGGGGGTGGAAGACTCTACAGGGGGTGCAAGACTCTACATGCAGGCATCTACATGCAGACAAGACTCTACGCAGGACTGAGAAGAGAAGAGGGGTGAAAAGAAGAGCGAATGTAAAGCAAAAAGACCAACTGAGAGAAAGGGATAGTAAGCGATAGGGACGTAGCCTAGGAAGACAGGACGAAAAGGAGAAGAGGAGAAGGTTGGAACTTGGGTTTGAGCTCTTTGTGTTCACAGTGGACCTTGATTTAATTTCAATACAATTAAGGCACGCGGTGAATGCCAAGAGAGAAGCCATGGACGTCACACACTTACTCACCTGAGAGACCAGCGAGCTGAACCAAAGATAAAGAAATAGGCAGAGAGAGAGAGAGAGAGAAAGAGAGAAAGAGAGAGAGAGAGAGAGAGAGAGAGAGAGAGAGAGAGAGAGAGAGAGAGAGAGATAGATACGTACGTAGACCACCGCCATGGCCAAATGGACAGAGGGATCACGCCAGGGTACCCGCGGACCATGTGTCGAGAAGTGGAAATCAAATGGCAGTGTTTATGCATGTGTGCACATGCCTCCAAGGTACATGTGTCCCATCTGAGAGAAAGAGAGAGAAAGATAGGTACACCCAAATGATGCCTTATAACTTCAGTGTTCCAACTAGAACGAATTCTCCCCCGATTCTGAATGACAGCAGGGTAGCCTAGCCAACCGTGGCCCTAGTTGTTGGGACACTTATAGTTGAAAGGATTTAGTAAACCAGTGCAGTACCGAAATTGATTTAAAGGAGAACTGGTTGGTGAATCTATTTATGTTTGGCTGATAGAAACTTATCTCCAGCTAAATCCTATGCAGGCATCTGCCCATATCCTTGCAAGTTTAAATCCCACTCAACAGATATGCCCTTGCATTTTGGATTATGAAATATTGAAATTATAACCTCTATTTTTGTAAGTATCCTTAATAAAAGCAGCAACATCGAGAGAAACACTAGTGTTTGTTACATTTTGTAAATTTTTCAAATGCCAAATTGGACATGGTTCCAAGAAAACAGAAGCCTGGATGAGAACGCATGGAAGACACCCAAAAGGCTGTGAGAGGAAAGGTCTTATTTATTATTTCCCAATTCAATACATAAATACATTTCAAAATATAACTGACATGCAAAAAGACAGAGATTGAGGGGTGACCTGATATGAAAATGTTGCAGGCGAAGCCATTCACATAAGCGATACCAAAACAAACAAAATCAGATATTAAATGGTAGGCTACAAAATATTTTCATGAACCCATATTTTGTGACCTTAAATATCATCAGTAGCCTACAAATTACAATATGTTTTTACRTTTAGGCCTACCTGTGATCAAAAAGCCACGTAGAAGGTCGATATTTGTGAGACGCCAGACAGCCAGAAAATATAATCGAACCTTCATCTGCATGCATGAGATTAGATTAAATCCAAATACAGGATAGCATACAATTCCATTATAAATGTGTGCTTTGTTTAAAATGGTAAGCAATTTAAATAAGCATACATGGTCAAATGATCAAATCAGAAAAAAAATTGGTATTTAGATTGTCCTGACCAATTTACATAAAAACAATATCTAAAGAAATCCACACACACTCTCTTTCACACACACGCACGCACACACACACGGACGCACGCACGCACGCACTTGTGTTATATGCAGTATAAGCAAATTCAAAGGAAACTGGAGAGTGAGTCATTTTACAGTGTTTTCTCTCTTTTTCAGATCTTAAACGTTACATTTTTAAAACATTTTTTTAACCTTTATTTAACTAGGCAAGTCAGTTCAGAAGAAATTCTTATTTACAATGACGGCCAACTGTGCKCCGCTCTATGGGACTCCCAATCAYGKCCGGATGTGATGCAGTCTGGATAATTGTCTGGACCAACATATATAAAAACAATACCTAAAGTATTCCACAAACACTCACACACACACACACACTCCTAGAGTATATCATGCTGCATAAAAAAAATCCAATGCAAGTCAAAGGAGAGTGTGGTCTGCTTCAGCATTCTCCCTCTTTCTCTAATATACCGGTACTCTAGGTGTGTGTGAGCGAGTGTGTGTGAATTTCTTTAGATATTGTTTTTATATATATTGGTCCAGACAATGATTAAGATTTGAACATGTTTAAGATCTGAGAAAGAGAGAAAGCACTATACAATGACTCTCTCTAGTCTCCATTGAATTTGCTTATATTGCATATACAGCATGTGTGTGTGAGAGAGAGTGTAGAGTTCTATATAAGTATTCACACCCTTTACCTTTTTCTACATTTTTCTTAAATTGAGATTTTGTGTCACTGGCCAACACACAACAACCCATAATGTCAAAGTGGAATTATGTTTAACGAAATCTTTACAGATAAATTCAAAATGAAAAGCTGAAATGTCTAGAGTCAATAATTATTCAATCTCTTTGTTATGGCAAGCCTAAATAGAGCTTGCCAGCTTGTAGTCTTAAAACCCAGAAATAACCTCTGGTTCGTTCAGCCTTCCCTATGGGAAAAATGAACGTGGAAAGAATATGGTTTTGGAATAAACGCTGGAAATAAGGTCTGATTTTAACACAGGTTTAGGAGATGTTATACTTTTGGTTTTAAGACATAATAGCAATCAGTTAAATTACATTTATGAATTAGGAAGCCTTTATGTGATTTATGTGTTTTTTATTATCACATAATTCTTCTAAATTCAAAAAAAGGGATATTAACTGATGATTATCTCATAGAACAAAACGTATAAGATCTCCTAAAATTGTGTTTAACACAGACYTTATTTTCGGCATTTATCCAAAAAACGGCATTCATTTTCCTCAYATGCTTTGTCCAACGAACCAAGCCGGAGTTAGTGYCTACAGAAAGATGCCATTACTGTTTCTCTCTATAAATTCAGGAGTAAAAATGGGCTTAACAAGTCCCATAATATGTTGCAGGGAATCAATAACAGTGTTTAACATGATTTTTGAATGACTACCTCATCTCTGTACCCCACACATCTGTAAAATCCCTCAGTCGAGCAGTGAATTTCAAACACAGATTCAACCACAAAGATCAGAGAAGTTTTCCAATGCCTCGCAAATAAGGGCACCTATTGGTAATGGGTAAAAAAAAWAWWTTAAAAACAGACATTGAACATCCCTTTGAGCATGGTGAAGCACTTTGGATGGTGTATCAATACACCCAGTCACTACAAAGACACTACAAAGACTCAGTTGCCGGAGAGGAAGGAAACCGCTCAGGGATTTCACAATGAGGCCAATGGTGACTATAAAACAGATACAATTTAATGGCTGTGATAGTAGAAAACTGAGGATGGATCAACAACATTGTAGTTACTCCACAATACTAACCTAAATAACAAAGTAAAAAGAAGGAAGCCCCTACAGAATAAARATATTCCAAAACATGCATCCTGCATCCCAATCCAATTCGCATAGCTCCCCAACAGATCCACAGATGCGGCAATCTCAATTGCACTCCACACTGCCCTTTTCCACCTGGACAAAATGAACACCTGCGTGAGAATGCTGTTCATTTACTCGAGCTCAGCCCGTTTCAACACCATAGTCGCCCTCAAGTTCATCACTAACTAAGGACCCTGGGACTAAACACGTGCCCTCTGCAACAAGATCCTGTACTTCCCTGATGGCCACCCCAGGTGTAAGGGTAGGCAACAACAACATCTGCCACGCTGATCCTCAACACCGGGCCCTCAGGGGAGCGTGCTTAGGCCCCTCTGTAGTCCCTGTTACCCACGCTGCATGACCAAACACCACTCCAACACCATCATTAAAGTTTGAGTTGACCAACAGTGGTTGGCTGATCAACGATAAGATGAGACAGCCTATAGAAGAGAAAGAGGACCTTGCAGTGTGGTGCCAGGACAACTACCTCTCTCTCAATGTGAGCAAGACAAAAGGAGCTGATCGTGGACTATAGGAAAAGGAGGCTGAGCACACCCCATTCACATCGACGGGGCTGTAGTGGAGCGAGTCGAGAGCTTCAAGTTCCTTGGGTTTCCACATCACCAACAAACTATCATGGTCCAAACACACCCAGACAGTCGTGAAGAGGGCACGACAATGCCCATTCTCCCTCAGGAGACTGAAAAGATTTTGCATGGGTCCTCAATCCTCATAAAGTTCTACAGCTGCACATCGAGAGCATCCTAACTGGTTGCATCATCTAGTATGGCAACTGCTCGGCATCTGACTACAAGCGCTACAGAGGGTAGTGCGTACGGCCCAGTACATCACTGGGGCCAAGCTTCCTGCCATCCAGGACCTCTATACCAGGCGGTGTCAGAGGAAGGCCCTAAAAATTGTCAAAGACTCCGGCAACCCTAGTCATAGACTATTCTCTTTGCTACCGCACTGCAAGCGGTACTGGAGGGCCAAGTCTAGGTCCAAAAGGCTCCTTAACAGCTTCTTCCCCTAAGTCATAAGACTGCTGAATATTTAATCAATTGGCTACCCGGACTATTTGTATTTTCATATTATTTCATATTTTCAAGCATCGTATGCTTGTCATTGGCAAGGACTCAGGAGTTTTTTAGAATAAAAATAAATGGAAGGGAGCTAATCACAGGCAAAAGTCTAGAGGAAAATCTGGTTCAATGGGAGACAAAATCACCTTTCAGCAGGACAATAACCTTAAACTCAAGGCCAAATATTACTGGAGTTGCTTACCAAGAGGACATTGAATGTTCCTGTGTGGCCTAGTTACAGTTTTGACTTAAATCTATGTCATGCCCTGACCTTAGAGAGCCGTTTTATTTCTCTATTTGGTTAGGTCAGGGTGTGATTTGGGGTGGGCATTCTATGTTGTTTGTTTCTATGTTTTGGCCGGGTATGGTTCTCAATCAGGGACAGCTGCCTATCGTTGTCTCTGATTGGGAATCATACTTAGGCAGCCTTTTTTTCTTTTGGTAGTTGGGGGTAGTTATCTTCGTTTGTGCACGTATAGCCTTACGGAGCTTCACGGACGTTTTTGTTGTATTATTGTTTTGTACGCCAAGGTGCAGCGCTCACCACGCTGCACCTTGGTCACCACRCTGCACCTTGGTCCATTCCCTACGACGATCGTGACAATCGTCTAGAAAATCTATGGCAAGACCTGAAAATGGCTGTCTAGCAATGATCAACAACCAACTTAACAGAGCTTGAATAATTAAAAGAATTCTAATCTGCAAATATTGTATAATCTAGGTGTGCAAAGCTCTTAGAGACTTACCCAGAAAGACTCACAGCTGTAATCGCTGCCAAAGGTGAATCTAACATGTATTGACTAAGGTGTGTGAATATTTATGTAAATTAGATATTTATGTATTTCATTTTCAATAGAATTGCTAACATTTCTAAAACATCTTTGCACTTTGTCATTATGGGGTATTGTGTGTAGAAAAKAAATCCACGTCAATCAGTGTAGATAACGGGGAAGAGACAGGTTAAAGAAGGATTTTTAAGCCTTGAGACAATTGAGACATGGRTTGTGTATGTGTGCCATTCAGAGGGTGAATGGGCAAGAGAAAAGATTTTATGCCTTTGAGTGGGGTATGGTAGTAGGTGCTAGGCGCATCGGTTCGAGTGTGTCAAGGACTGTAACGCWGCTGGGTTTTTCACATTTGACAGTTCCCTGTGTGTATTAATAATGGTCCACTGCCCAAAGGACATCCAGTCAACCTGACACAACTGTGGGAAGCATTGGAGTCAGCATGGGCCAGCATCCTTGTGGAATGCTTTCGACACCTTGTAGAGTCCGTGGGGTGCAGCTCAATATTAAGAAGGTGTTCCTAATGTGTTGTACACACAGTATTCAGACCCCTTGACTTTTTCACAAAAAAAATGCATTACAGCCTTATTCTAAAATGCGACACTCCCCATCCACTCCCCATGAGAGGATCTGCAGAAAAGAATGGGAGAAACTCCCCAAAAAAGCATGTAGCGTCATACCCAAGAGGACTCGAGGCTTTAGTCGTTGCCAAAGGTGCTTCAACAAAGTAAAGGGTCTGAATACTTACGTAAATATGAAATTTCAGTTTTTTTATTTGTAAGAAATTAGCAAAAATCGAATACTTTCTGAAGTGGAAAGTATTCAGACCCCTTGACTTTTTCCACATTTTTCTACGTTACAGCCTTATTCTAAAATTGATTAAATCGTTTTTTTTACCTCATCAATCTACACACAATACCCCATAATGAAAAAGCGAAAACAGGTTTTTAGAATATTTTGCACATTTATGAAWATTTTTAAACAGAAATTCAGACCCTTTGCTATTAGACTCGAAATTTAGCTCAGGTGCATCCTGTTTCCAGTTATCATCCTTAAGACGTTTCTACAACTTGATTGGAGTCCACCTGTGGTCAAGTCAATTGATTGAACATAATTTGGAAAGGCACACACCTGTCTATATAAGGTACCACAGTTGATGGTGCATGTAAGAGCAAAATTCAAGCCATGAGGTCGAAGGAATTGTCCGTAGAGCTCCGAGACAGGATTGTGTCGAGGCACAGATCTGGGGAAGGGTACCAAAAAATGTCTGCAGTATTGAAGGTCCCCAAGAACACAGTGGCCTCCATCATTCCTAAATGGAAGAAGTTTGGAACCACCAAGACTCTTCCTAGAGCTGGCCACAAACTGAGAAATCGGGGGAGAAGGGCCTTGGTCAGGGAGGTGACCAAGAACCCGATGGCCATTCTGACACAGCTCCAGAGTTCCTCTGTGGAGATGGGAGAACCTTCCAAGAGGACARCCATCTATGCAGCACTCCACCAATCAGACCTTTATGGTAGAGTGGCCAGACGGAAGCCACTCCTCAGTAAAAGGCACATGACACAGCCCACTTGGAGTTTTCCAAAAGGCACCTAAAGACTCTAAGACCATGATTTTCATGAGAAACCAAGATTGAACTATTTGGCCTGAATGCCAAGCGTCACGTCTGGAGGAAACCTGACACCATTCCTATGGTGAATCGTGGTGGTGGCAGCATTATGCTGTGGGGATGTTTTTCAGCGGCAGGGACTGGGAGACTAGTCAGGATCGAGGAAAAGATTTACGGAGCAATGTACAGAGAGATCTTTGATGAAAACCTGCTCCAGATCGCTCAGGACCTCAGGAAGGTTCACCTTCCAACTGGACAACGACCCTAAGCACACAGCCAAGACAACGGAGGAGTGGCTTCAGGACAAGTCTCTGAATGTCCTTGAGAAGCCCAGCCAGAGCCCGGACTTGAACTCGATCGAACATCTCTGGAGAGACCTGAAAATAGCCGTGCAACAACGCTCTCCATCCAACCTGACAGAGCTTGAGAGGATCTGCAGAGAAGAATGGGAGAATCTCCCCAAATACAGGTGTTCCAAGCTTGCAGCGTCATACCCAAGAAGACTCAAGGCTGTAGTGGCTGCCAAAGGTGCTTCAACAAAGTACTGAGTAAAGGGTCTGAATACTTATGTAAATGTGATATTTCAGTTTTTGTCATTTATTTTTTATTTCTAAAAAACTGTTTTTGCTTTGTCATTATAGGGTATTGTGTGTAGATTGAGGAAGGGGAAAAAACGATGTAATCAATTTTAGAATAAGGCTGTAACATAACAAAATGTGGAAAAAGTCAAGGGATCAGAATACTTTCCGAAGGCACTGTATATACTGTATATATATATATTGAACCAGGCAATATATATACCAAAAATGTAAGATCTGAACATGTTTTAAGATCTGAGAAAGAGAGAAAACGTGAAATTACTCCATCCCCAGTCTCCGTTGACTTGCATTGGATTTGCTTATACTGCATATATATATTTGCTTATACTGCATATATATATTTGCTTATACTGCATATATATATTTGCTTATAGTGCATATATTTGCTAATACTGCATATACTCTAGAGCTGTGTGTGTGGATTTCTTTAGATATTGTTTTCATATATATACATACTGTTCCGTAAAATCTATATAACAAAAATGATTAGGATCGGATAATTTGAATTGTATTCTCATGACTTGATTCGTGAAATGTGTAGAAAACAGTCAACCCCATGTGTTCAAAAACTATAGTACAACAACAAAAATTCGGAAATGTTTCCCACTAATTGTTCTTTTGACAATTCACATCAAATGTTTTCATATCGGATCTTTTTCATAGCTCATCTTATTGGTCAAAAGACCAATTAGTGAAAATAAGATCAGCCTGTCTAAACACAGCTTTAGATGATCAGATAAAGGCCTATTGACACAGCACACTGGGCCAATTGAACGTCAGCATATCGTGCTATTGGGGCATTTCCCTCACCAATGCAAAACTAAAGGATAAGGATGATATTTGAAGATAAGGTCTCATGGGACAGAGGACCATCACTTGCCTAAATGCAACAATACAAGTAGCCTAGGGCACAAATAGAACATCGTTTTTGTTACAATCTTCAATAGCCTACACGGTGCACTCTTATATATAAATATATATATATCATAAATATGACATCCAGGTCAATACTTCTAAAAGTGTCTTCAAAATCAAAATCAAAACAAAATTGGCTTAAAAAATAACCTTGTTGGGCTATTGGTTTTGATGAAGTAGCTTAGCCCAGAAGAATCGCGATGAAAATTAAGCAAAATATAAGTGAAATGTGTGACGTTTAAATTCACAAAAATTGCCCTAAATAATTAAGAATTAATTTAATTGTAATAATGAAATATATATTKGAGAATATATTGGAGATGGAACATCCTATTTTCAGTTCTCCTATACGTTCTAATCAAATACTATGTCATATATCTTCGTTTTATTTATTTTTTACATTTGAATATTTTTTTTTGTAGATTACTGAATCTACACCAAAATGTTATCAAGCCAAGGGCTATTCTTACACGAAGAAAAAAGTATAATTTAGTGATATAAATAAGGGTCGGGGTTAGACATGACGAAGCGTTACTAATGGAAGAAGTAGATGGATGCCTTTATGATAATCAGGGGCACGTGTCGTTGCTGAGTGCAAAAGGAACTCGCAGGTTAAAAAGGCCTATCTGACTAAACAGCTATAAAATCTTCTTACCTGACCTTGTTTTAAAAAGTAAAAATAAGAATACACCTTGACTTATGAGTTATTTAAACATTTCATAACAACCACTTATTTTACAATGTTTATTTGCTACAAAAAAAAAGTTTAGCATATTCAATAGAGGTCAATCAGAAAATTCGTTTTTTAAAGATGGTCTCTGATAGCCTACAATTGATTTTTAGAAAGATTGACCCTTTAACCAAAGAACCATATAGGTGAACATGTGAGTTTTTTCAATTCCAGATTTTGGATTTAATTATAATTTCTCTGTAATGTCCAGACTTCTCAACTAACAAGGACATGTATTGTCTATAAATGTATAGTCTGTATTTAATATCAAGACTAGGCTATAGATAAACTGAGATACTGTATAAGGTTTCAAAACAGAGATAGGCCTATATGGTTCTTTGTAGCATGGGTTGGCTATGTGGATAACGTCTATTTACTTTTGTGTCTTATGTCATTAAAATGTTTGTAGTTCTGTAGTATCTGTTAATGTTATGTATTTTTCTATTTTATGTAGTTCTGTCCTTCAGCTGTAATTGTCAATTAATATGTATTATTTAATGTTTGTGTTTTGTGTGGAGTAACTGCAAGTAAGAGTAACTGCAGCTTTGGCTGGAGCGAATGGGGATCCTAATAAAATACTAAATACCATGTCACAATTTAACAAATAAATAGCAACCATGATGAAGCAGTTTTAATGATTTGAGAACACACACAAACACACACAATAAACTATCACCATCATAGAGATGGAAAAAAAGGAAAGCCCCTTTAAGAGGACAACCCCTACGAGGAAATATTCAACCAAATAAAATTCCATAACCTACAAGAATATGAGAAAAAGAGGTGCATGTATAGCTAAAATAGTTTGAGRAAAAAAAAGAAAGGACAGTGCAAAGAGAGGGGCACAAAGGCACCCTGGTAGGCTCAATAGGAGCAGTATTAATAATTTGACAGAGGAAGAAGAGAACGTGGCAGCTTTTACCACAGGCAAGGTTTTTCTTATGCATACTGCTTTATTCTTTATTATGTGCTCTTAAGATATGAGCGCAGACCTTCCCCACCTCGATTCTCCCATCTTCCCCCATCACTCCCTATGGTCCTATTTCCTTTATTTTCCTTCATCTTCTCATTGGGCCCCGTACCCTCTCTCTTTCATTGCCTTTCATTTGCATCCCACGAGGAGCCAAGGGGTCCCCAGAGAGGCGCAGATAAGGGTCATTGAAGGCCCCCTCGGGCTACATGTTTCACGCACCAACCGTAGACTCCTCGACACGTGTCACTAACCCCCACCCACTCTCACCCTTTCCCAATAAGCCCCCACCCCCTCACAAGTTACCCCAATCCATCAGTGAGACTGGAGAACACTGCAGACTCGTCTCTCATTGCCCACTGTAGATTAGTGATTATTCATGGCTGATATCATGAGCCTATGGTGAAAATGTGTCATCGAGAACATCATCAAACAGAATAATGTGAAAGCATTGGAGCCTTTAATACAGATGCACTATGTAGTTACATGGTTTAGGCTCAAGTTAGCCAATGAGAGTGCTGACAAGCAGCACATTTGCATTGGAACCAACATCATCTTCCTTTCTTGCTCACCATAATCCACACAGTCAGATGTGCCATTGTCATAGTAAGACACCTAGGGGAATCCCAAGAAACTGCTTTCCTGTATAGAATGAAAGAAGGCAAAACACAGACAAGTTCAAATAAATCATAGGCACATATTCCCACATACAGTATGTGGTCAATATTTGTTTCCAGGGCTATTTCTCAAAGCTTGTGTGTGTGTGTGTGTGTGTTGACTGTATGGTTTGTAATAACGTCATATGATAGCTCAATCCGTGGTGAACAATTCCGAAGTGAAAAGAGACATATTCAGTAGCCTACAGGCCCCAACATCCCTGTACTTTTATACATACTAGGGCGGCAGGCATCAAAARGGTTGCTGGTTCGAATCCCTGAGCCGACGAGGTGACAAAATCTACCGATGTGCCCTTGAGCAAGCTACTTAACCCTAATTGCTCCTGTGAATTGCTCTGGATAAGAGTGTCTGCTAAATGACTCAAAGGTAAAATTGTACTGCATGCTCAAACCACATTATCTGAACTCCTATTTCATGTCTTAATTTGTGATACTCATGATTTCATAAAGTGTAAAATGTTGGCCTGACTGCTGCATGACCATAGAGAATACATGGCTAAGGCTGTTTCATCTCCATCACTCGCAGTTCTTCTGAGCCAGCTACAGGGCATCAGTACTGTACCTGTATTGTGTATAAACCCTGGATGACTGACAGGGGGCGCTCTATTGAAGCCACAGCSCAGCCATCTTGGTACCTCTCCATGGTAAAACAATTTTTTTAAGCTATAGAAATTTATTTATTAATGTCTACATTTGTTTTTGACACTTTAATACTATTACAGACACATTTAATGCATACTTTTAAATTAGAGTATGTGAGCTAAACAATACAATTTAAAATGAAAAARATATTATTATTTTTTCTCCTTAAAGAAGCAATCAGCAGTAGAAACAATAACAAAGGGGCCTCCACACCCCTGGTTCGGTAAAAGCTGAGAGATGGGGCTGGAGAAATGTAATCACTCTCAAATTCAAAGACAGAGCTACAGATGCAAGGATTGATCATCCATGATATAAACATTACGATTTTAACCATGTTTTGAGGCTATATAGTGTTTGTTTACAAACACTGGAGTAAAACACGCTTCTATTTTGGGTCCTGATAGGGTACGACAGATGAGCTAAGCTCATGGGTAATTTCTAAGTTATATTCTTCAAGAATCAATGGGTATATTAATTTATAAGTCCAAAAATCGGTGTAGCAAATGCTGATTGCCCCTGTAAAGTATGTACTAAAGTTATTTTTACTAGGCAAGTCAGTTAATAAGAACAAATTCTTATTTACAATGATGGCCTAGGAACAGTGGGTTAACTGCCTTGTTCAGTGGTAGAACGACAGATTTTTACCTTGTCAGCTCGGGGATTCAATCTAACAATCTTTCGGTTACTGGCCCAAAGCTCTAACCACTAGACTACCTACCGAAACTGTCCCCAATACAATAAATATATGCTTAATTGCATGTAATATTGTCCTTGAAACATTTAATTGAAATACTGTAAAACATTTAACTGAAATACTGTAGAATTAAATKTATTCCTATCGAGGAATGCTCTTACTGGGGAGTGCCATTATACATAGCGGTCAGCAATTCATTGATCAGAACGGTGTCCAATAAATTATATTTTGCCGCCACCCAGTGGCCATTATGTATATTTTCACCCACCATTTTCTATGCATTTCACCCGATTAGAGGCTGTACCATAGAATTGTCAAGATAGACATTGCATCATTRTATCTGTCCCATTAGGCGACTGTGAGAGCATGGACAGCGCTATTGAGGCCATCTCCATTTTTAAGTAGTAAATGTTATTATTTTACTACTTCTATGAGCTGGCAAACAAACTGAGAATAACCCATAGGAAGTCACGCAGTTGACTACTTCAAAATGGTAGTCAACTGCCTCAATTATCATGCCCATGCTAAAACGGCTTTTGGGTACTAGAGTCCTCTATCTATCTCTGAAAACGGAATGATTCTGAACACTATCCCAAGTCACAACTTCTGCAGACAAGTTTCAAATTATCACTGAAGTTTCTAGCCACAAGCTAGCTGGGAAGGGCTCATCAGGGGTCCTCACTAGCTTCCATAGACACAAAGTCATAATTATGGCTAAACCCCACCCATTTCTACAATTTCTCAAGTAATTTTTTTATTTAAAACCGAACCCTAACCATAACCTTAACGACACTGCTAACCTTATGCCTAGCCCTAAGATTACATTTAGACCAAAAACCAATGTTTACCTTGTGGCTGTGGAAGCTAGTGGAAACCCTCATCAGGATGGCTGACTGAACCAAATCCGTTTGTCTCCACACTTTCTCAGCTGTTCAACATACAGTGCGCTCCAAAAGGATTAGGCCAGTGAGACATTTTTGGTTGTTTAAGGTTTAAGCTATGTACTCCAGCACTTTGGATTTGAAATGATACAACGACTATGAGGTAAAAGAGCAGGGTATTTTTTATCCATATTGGGTGAACCGTTTTGAAATTACATCACTTTTTGTACATACATTAATGGGGATTCTACCATGATTACGGATAATCATGAATGAATCATGAATAACGATGAGGCATAAATATCATAACCCCAAAAATGTTAACCTCCCCTGTTATTGTAATGGTTAGCATGTCTTGGAGGTATGTTGTAGGTCTCGAGACCACATATTGGGTGTCTCAGTCTTGTCTCGGTGTAGGATACATTTGTTAATTTCTTCCCGAGAYCAGAGACCAGCCGAGACCAGCGGAGTAAAAAACGCATAATTATTAGCATCCATTCAATCAGCGCATAAAACCGCTTCGCCGGGCCAAATATATACACTCCTTTCTTGAAACATGAATATCTTAACAGCCGTGATATTTATTATAGACATGTTTGCGCAGTGGCGAACCTATGGGCCTTCAGTGTGTGACAGGTTCGTGATTCTGRAAGGACAGCAACCGTAATACCAGCGCACTCATGTAGGAGAGTGCACTTTCTGTAAAACACAAAGGGCCAGTGGTGTAGTGGAGGGTAGGCTATACGCAGGTACAARCCGTATACCCCGTTTTTTTCCGTGCACATTGTTTATACTCACTTCTTAATCCCTATTGATGCGTATCACAGCATTTTAGTTGAGGTATACTCCCGAGTGGCGCAGCAGTCTAAGGCACTGCATCTCAGTGCTAGAGGCATCACTACAGACCCTGGTTTGATCCTGGGCTGTATCACAACCGGCCGTGATCGGGAGCCCCAATGAGCGGCACACAATTGGCCCAGCGTCGTCCGGGTTAGGGGAGGGTTTGGCTGGGGTGGGCCATCTTTGTAAAATAAGAATTTGTTCTTAACTGACTTGCCTAGTTAAATAAAGGTTAAATAAAAAATACAATTTATCAATTATGTAGTGCAATAGAGAAATCATGCACAATCGCAAAGTGCGTGAAATATATTCACATGCGTGCGCACACATAGCCTAGTTTCAGCCGAATATCATCTGCAGGCAGCTGTCAACTGGTTTTGGCATGGAGCAGCTCACAGAAGAATTACATGTTTTTTTCATTCACATTCTCCACAAAAACTAAGGTATGAATTCTGTTGTGTACACGTTTTGTTAATCATCTGTATAATTACTATTTTGGGGATTCAGACTTTACCCTCCCTACACCTCTGATGAATATAACAGGAAACATGGGGTTCTTAGAAGAACCCTTTTAAATTGTTCTTCATAGAACTTATAGAGGCTCCCACACAGTTTCAATTTGAAGAACCCCAAAAGGATACTCAAGGAACCTTTTATTTTTAGAGTGTGGAAAAACTCATTCAAAAACATAGGATTTTTCACACAGTGTGTCTTTCCTTTGCTGGTCGGTCCWTTTGGGAACTTTTTGGCAAAATTAGAGTATACCCACTTCTCCAGGCACCACTACACCACTGCATAGGGCCGATGGAAAGACAGCAGTCACACACAGCATGGTGTTAAAGGATAAGCAGTCCATAAACTCTGACACAATAAGCCAGTAGGTCCCATTCATAAGAATACAAAAACACAACCATTAAGCATTTCCCAATCAAAATGTACAACTATTACTTCCCTTTACAAAAAACCTTTCACATTTAGCACACAAAGTAACCGGTGACCAAAAGTTTAAAGTGGAACTGACAGCGTTTCAGCTATTTTGCAGATAGTAAACAAACAATAATAATATCAGTAAAAAATATAAAATTCCCAGTTTATGCTACAAAACCAACTTCATAAGAGGCTTTAAAAATAGGTTATATTTGACCCAACGTTCCACGACATACACTAAGGCATTGTTGGCAGAATAGATGGATGCAGTTCAATGCATGATTAATATAATTCACCAATACATTTCTTGGTAGTCCCAAAAATATTGCTATCAGGYTGTAAATCACAGCTGGCCTGTTACATTGTTTGCTGCCTCCATTCGGTATGCACTTTTTCAGTTTCAATTACTCAATATTCTGGACAAAAACAGAAAAATGTAACTAAGGCTGGGAATGTCAATACAATCAAACTAGCAAGGGCAATGATCACAAGTCAGTCATAACGTGACTAATAGGCTAGCGTATCTATTTATGTAGTAAGCTAAAAACACGAAGCCTAACATTAACTAGATAGCCAGCTAGCTAGCTAGGAGGATGTCATGTCATGCCATTGGAGGAGTGRCTGACTTTTCCCCCTCGCTTTTCGGTGGCTATACACATCTAGAGATGCAGGTGTCATTTGGTTAGCTAGCAAGAACTTGAACGACTGTTATAGAGTTAGCATATCTCTTGCGTTCCCAAATTCACTCTGGCTATCTACTCCGATTTCAGAGCACTCTCGTCTGAGTGTGCCAGAGTGCATAACAACTGATGAATTTACGAACGCGCAACACCTGCTGAATTTGACCGGTGTCAGTAAACGTAGGCAAAAAAAGTAACAGTTAGTTAAGAACGCTCTAGACAACATGTAGACCACAGGAGGTTTGTGGCACCTTAATTGGGGAGKACCGGCTCGTGGTAATGGCTGGGGCGGAATTAGTGGAATGGTATCAAATAGATCAAACACATGGTTTCCATGTGTATGATGCCATTCCATTCACTCCATTCCGGCCATTATTATGAGCTGTCTTCCCTCAGCAGCCTCCTGTGATGTAAACAGCCTAACCAGCTCTGCTACGGCAAGTAAAATGGTCAGAGTTAGGTGTTCTCTCATTTGTGTTTAGAAGTATCTATATAGCAAGCTAGCCAACTTTAGGCAGTTAGCTTGGGTGCTTGGTTGGGACAAGCATGAATTGGCAGGCAAGCTGTAGARGGACTAGGAGGCTACAATTCCTCATCATTTAACAGTGCAATTTTGACAGCCAACTAGCTGAAAAAGTTTTGAGCGGGTTTATCTAATATTCCTTCGTAAGATTTTAGCTCATCTTGCTCTGGCTAGCATTAGTTGTTGATCTTGTTGTTGTTTATGTGCATAACTGAGGGAGAGAGAGCCTATCTTTTCATGGTTGTTTGACCAATAGACTGTAAAATTCCCAAATGTAAGAGGACTGCCGTGGTGTTTACATATTTGCAGAAATCCATTCAGGTGTATTTTGTGGCTTTTGGCAAATGCGTTCTAATGATCTAAAGTTGCGCTGTTGCAACTGCCTGTAAACACACAGTCCAGTTCAACGTCAATGAAGGCAGGCCCCTGTGGCAAATGAGAAGCCCCTGATTTGATGGCCTGCACATGAGTAGTTCGGTGTGAGGCGATCGTTAGATCCGATGACGTTTCTGTGCATGAGTTTAGCTAGCCAACGTCGCCATGACATATCCTACAAGTCTGAAAATAAAAAAAATGTATATATATACATTTAAATTAAAAATTAAAATTAAATAAAAAATAAGAAAAAAATATAAAGACATCGCATACAAGTGTGATCGGGGATTTCGATCGGTCAGTGCTATCCGGAATCCTTGGGACGTTCCTACCCTAAACCCTAACCTTACCTTAACCATAACTATAAACCTTACCCAACCCCAACCTTAACTCTTACCACAACCATTTTAAATGTCAACTTCAATGGGGTAGAGACATCCCAAGGATCCCGAGTAGCACGGATTGATTTCTATTAGAGAAGCAGTTTCTGCCTATGTTAATACTGTACTGTCTTTGGTAATACGTCATGAAAGTACTTCCTWCTTCCTGTTGCAAGTTCCGTWCCATTTTTCAATGGGCTTCAAGCCTATATAATATAATTCATAAAACCGTGGTCATATAAGATTCACTACATTACCAAAAGTATATGGACACCTGCTCGTCGAACATTCCAAAATCATGGGTATTAATATAGAGTTAGTCCCCCCTTTGCTGCTATAACAGCCTTGACTCTTCTGGTAAGGCTTTCCACTAGATGTTGGAACATTAAATTCTGTAACTGTTTTAAAGTCACAATTGGCCTCATGGGGAAATMCCTGAGCGGTTTCCTTCCTCTCCGGCAACTGAGTTAGGAAGGACGCCTGTATCTTTATAKTGACTGGGTGTATTGATACACAATCCAAAGTGTAATTAATAACTTCACCATGCTAAAAGGGACATTCAATGTCTGCTTTTTGTATTTTTTAYCACTCTACCAATAGGTGCCCTTCTTTGCGAAGCATTGGAAAACCTCCCTAATCGTTGTGGACAAGTCTGTGTTTAAATTCACTGCTCGGCAGAGGGACCTTGCAGATAATTGTATGTGTGGGGTACAGAGATGAGGTAGTCATTCAAAAATCATGTTAAACACTATTATTGCACACAGCGTGAGTCCATGCAATTTATGTGACTTGTTAAGCACATTTTTACTCCTGAACGTACTTAGGCTTGCCATAACAAAGGGGTTGAATACTTATTGACTCAAGACATTTCAGCTTTTCATTTTTAATTAATTTGGGTAAATTTCTAAWAACATGATTCCACTATGACATTATGGGGTGTTGTGTGTAAGCCAGTGACAAAGCATCTCAATTTGATCCATTTTAAATTCAGGATGTAACACAACAAAATGTGGAAAAAGTCAAGGGGTGTGAATACTTTCTGAAGGCACTGTTTAAATTATATTTGTTTATTTATTTGCTCATACCCGATGCCTTTTATCAAAATATTTCACRCTCAAGAAGTATGACATCACCAAAAGTTAGAGAAGTCTTTATTGAACTACAACTCTTGCTGCCTTCTTAGCCTGCTCAAGTTGAGGACTCACAGGATGGTAAAACCTGTTAGTTACAGGCCGTTTGATGTGTTTTATATGAAACGACTGCGTTTTTTTTACTGAACGTTGCCAGGCGGTACTTTTTGTAAAAAAAAAAAAAAATTGGTGGACCGGCAATGTGTAGAAAGTGAGACATATACACTTGGTGGGAGCTGTAGTTCATGAGTGTAGTTCTAATGAAAAGGTGGTAACTTTAGATTGAGGTTATGTATTTTTCYGTATTTCATTGAGCTAATTTCAATAAATTACCACCATTTTCTAAAAACAAGTTTTCACTTTGTCATTATGGGGTATTGTGTGTAGTTGTAGAAAGGGAGTGAACAGTAGATTATATTTTTTAACAGTTTGACATGACTTAGCCCTCTCTTGAGGCATATTTTGAGGGGTATATGGAGGGGTATTTTGAAAACACAGTATAAGTGAAAGGATAAAAGGAAAACTATTTAACTCATATTCTAATTAATTATAGGTCATATTTCATAGAAATCTGGAAACACTGGAGAGTTACTTTAAAGGTCGAATTTGGGCAAAAAGCTATAACAGCTTTAAACTGTATAACTGATCAATGCACCATCATACCAGGTCATTTAATGCTTACATTTTTTTTGTATGAAAAAGATATTTGGCAACGGAAGTGCAATTTATTACAAATCTCTACAGCTTTCGTCCAAAAACAAGTCCTGTGAAATAACAACACATACTGGAGGAGTTACTGCAGCGAGTACCAAACTCGGTCCTCGGGACACCAAGGGTGCACGTTTGGGTTTTTGTCCTAACACTACACAGCTGATTCAAATTATCAAAGCWTGATGATTAGTATTTATTTGAATCAGTGGTGTAGTGCTAGGGCAAAACCCAAAATGTGCAACCCTTGGGGTCTCGAGGTCAGAGTTTGGGAAACSCTGAGTTRCTGATTAGTTACAGGTGACTAGCTAAGCTAATGAACTAGCTACTTTGGTCTTGGCGCGCATGACCAGAATGACACATCGATGAACCACCAAACCACACCCCATTTMTGTTCGAAAATTGAGAAAGAGGACTGTTTTTTGTGCCCAAAAGTCAACCGTTAAAGCTAATTTCCTGCAATTCTACACATTTTGCCAATGCTTATGACATGTTCGTATGCTAYCTGGGGGGCCCCAGACCTCCAGGGGATTTTAAGTATTTTTGGGGCGGACGAATCGACCCGTTCTAAATATTGGGGGGGACATGTCCCCACATCACCTGTGACAATTTTGACYATGATTTGAAGCCCAGGGCGCGTTTGAGTGGTAAGGCTAAAGCAACCGACTATAGACGAAAGTCGGGGGAGGTGCATCTGCGACAGCCGAAAGTCGTCGTTATMCAACAGGAAGAATCAGACCATCATGGCAGTGTTGCCATTGTTTATACAAGTTTTCTTTATAATGTTGAAATTAACATCTCTCTAACCCCCTTATCAAACCTTCACAAACTGAAATTGTATGTTTAGATGTATGCGTAAAAACGGTCCACTTTCTCAATTTTCRAACAGAAATGGAGTGTGGTTTRGTGGTTCATCGTTGTGTCATTCTGGTCATGCTCGCCGCGACCGTAGTAGCTCGTTCAAGTACTTTATTAATTTTAAGATTAAAAAAAAAAAAGGTTCATGCAGACGACATGTAGRCACATCAGACAAATKTTATCCCCATAATACAACACACTTTAAAAGGCGGTGACYAACGAGTCACCGACATGACAAAACTGATTTGCTTGAACGTGCCCCCATTCTTAGCCTACAAAAAAATAATCAAGAAGTACCACTTTCCTAACGTATTATCATGCCGCGTTCATATGTTGGATAACTCGGATAACTCGGGGCCGCGGAGTTAAAATGAACTAAAGTTATTAGCGTAGAGCTTCCTATTGGTTGATTCTGGTACCTCCCAAGTGGGAAACTCTGGATTTGACTCTYCCACCCAGGTTAGCAAGTCGGAAATGTCAGTTTCAAACATTACGTGAACACGGCACTACTGCGCTATGATTCCGTGGTAGCGAACCATTCACGGAAACTCATGAGATCAGGCGATTTGCGAGGCTAGTGAATATGCTCTTGTACACAATTTTCTTTTAACATAAACAAAGGCCGTGGTTACGGACCCTTCCAATTCAGATCTTATGACAAGTTATTTTACCAATAATTGGGCAAAAKATCTGAATTGGGCTGMTAAATAGGCTACATCAGGAAGTGTTAAAGGCTAGAAGCATAATCCGACCCGTGATCTGAATGGATGGGTCGGTGAGGTATCGCTCCTCTGACAAAGAGGAGTCTTGCTTTTCAGATTCATCACCAGTATGTGTTGAGGACACCTACATGATGGGACTCACATTGAGAACACATTTAGTGACAATAGACAAAATATATATCAAAAATAATTGGTATGCAAAACCTATAAAAGGAAGATTACTTCACTGGAGGTACTTTGCAGTTGTTTTTTCCACAACAGAAAAAGTATCTAACACGTGTCAAATTCWTTCCACAGAGGGCTGGGTATTTGTGGGTTTTCACKCCACCCTTACTAATTAAAGGTCACTAATTAGTAAGGAACTCCCCTCACTTGGTTGTCTAGGTCTTAACCCACAGACACTCAGCCAGCCGAGGAATGAGTTTGACACCCCTGATCTTACACATAGGTTGGAGAGCACTTGGTCTTTAACCTTTTTGAACTGACATATGGGTCTTTAACACTGTCAGAATASTTTTCACATCATTTGAGTATGGTAATCATTGACCTAACATGTTTYGATAAGCAAGACTTCCAGCAGGCCAATGTTTTACAGGTCAAATCTGACAGATCAGTGATAACGTCAAGGTAAGACTGATTCATTCTCAGTGTTTGAAGTACTATWATTATGGCTAAATGAGATCTAATTTCAAGGGCCATAATGTGAGTGATGAGTTAAACGTTGCATACTGATGACCCCAAACAAAGTCCTACCGAGTGACCCTGCACTTAAGGGAACTCAAGATACGGAAAGCATGTTTCTCATGTCTGTGCTAATGCTATACGCCGGTTGTTTTACTAACATATTCAACAGCAAGACGGCATCATAAAATAAGCCTACATCTTCAGCATTGCCACTTACAAAAGCAAAATCTCCCTTAACTGAAATACCCAAAATGTAGGCTGAAATTCACTCCAATGCCTCCAGTTGACAGTGACCCGAAATGTAGTTACAGATGCAGAGTTGAGCACAATGACAAGATCGCAACAAGTATGACAACAGCAGCACATAGAAAACACCTACCACTCAAGATTCTACTGGCCTAATACATGAACACTGYCCTCACCAAAACCCCCATAGCTTAGTTTCAAGAAGAGAAAATAGCAAGCTGGACTTTTGTGGAGCATCTTTATTATGCCACAGATAAAAGCCAGTCGTTTTTGAAAGAGGACCTTATTTTTTTCCACCAACATTGACATTCTGCAAGGGTAGTGGTGGTGTTATGGTTGAGCAGCCAGCAGGGGAGGGGAAAGAGAAGAGGGGACATTGTGGATGGGATAAAGGTGGTTAGTGGTGCAAGAGGGGTGTTTGGGGTAGAATTAAGTGCGAGGGTATAGGGCTTAATTACCAAGTAATAAAACATTCATTTACCTTTAAATACAGAAAAAGGAAGCACACAGCATGACAAGCGCTTACAGTCAAACGAGGGGAACGCACATGTTCTTGCTGAGTATACCACATTTATTACTTTGAACTGATTAATAGAAAGAGTCGGGGCGAGGCCACTTTGTCAGCGTGGTCTTTAAGAAAACGGAAGGGGAGGAAGAAACAAAAATGGCAAGAGAAAAGCAACATTACTGAACAGGTCCAAGAAAGAGGACTGGAAACAGGGCCCGTTTTGTACAATTGTACACTATAAAATAATTATACAATGACCAAGGCTCTAAACGTAATAATGTTTTTACTTTCAATTCCCCCAAACCTTACCCCCCAAAAAACAGGGTCATCTCGAACATTCAYTTCAGTTCTCCTTTTTTATGACAGAAGCATTGGAAACAAACTCCTYGCAGGGTGAGATGACAGTACCCACAACGACAAATATCCACTGAAGAGACCCCGTCTGCGTCCTGATTGAATCCATTAATCTTCCACAGGATGGAGGGATTTACAAAGAAATTAAACAAATGGCCTGCCTYGACTTTCGGGCACTAATAGTAGCGTAGACACTAAACATTTCCACTAGAATTTTACGTAAGAAGAATTACAGACTTGCTCTCGGACTGTAAAAACAGATGATCATTGTTAAAAATAATAATATTATTATTTTTTAAAAGCATACCAGAAAAAAAGCATATGTAGTAGAATGGGGTTGGGTGGGGCAAAAGAGATTCACCTAAGGATGCTATGTATTATGTTGTAGTCCTATGAATAACAATTTCTTTTTCTTTTACTACAAGTTCGAAGTAAGTCTTTTAAAGTAAAAAGAAATCAAGAAAGTTTTCATTTAGTCGTTTTTTTTGTCCTTGGTTAATTTCCCCCTCCATTTTGCATTTCTTGAAAGATCTGAATGTGAGATGGGGTGGAAAGTGGGGGCTATTGCAGTCTTTTGCCCAAAGCAGTAACTGTTACTTGACACGTCCTTGGCGCTCCTGTGGGACACAGAGAAAACAAGAAGAGTTCAGTATGGGGACTCACATCAAAACACAACATACACTTCAGAGATTTAGGGCTTTTCAGAATGTTATAGATCATTCTGGCATGCACCAAAATCTATGTGCAGTGTATAGTGAAATGTTATTTTAAATATATAAAACTTTTATTTATTCAGGGGAGCCCAATTGAGACCATGGCCTCATTCCCAATGGCGCCCCGAGTAAACATTTCCACAAACAGGGTGAAAAATTWACATTACAAATAAAATACAAATTAAACAAAGCACAACTTCAACAAATACACTACAATCGAGAATGAATTCATTGAGGATTTGAGGTAACAGAGTCCTAAAAACTACCCTCGCAACACCAGGGAATCAAGATGCAAGGAATTTTGTAGGTTATTCCGACAATGGACGGCCCTAAAATTAAAGGATTTCCCTAAATTGGTCACAGAGGGACCTCAGAGTTAACCAAAGCGGGTTTGGTAGCTCATTTTTATAAGTTAGCAACGAAGTTAGGTACACTGAACAAAAATATTAAAACGCAACATGTAAAATGTTGGTCCCATTTTTCATGAGCTGAAATAAAAGATTTAAGATAATTTCAATATGCACCAAAACCTTATTGCTCTCAAATGTTCAGCACAAATTTGTTTACGTCGCTGTTAGTGAGCCATTCTTTGCCAAGATAATCAATCCACTTGACAGGTGTGGCATTTCAAGAAGCTGATTAACCTCAACAGGATTGGAGTCACCCCCCCCCCCCCGCGCAGGACGGTTGAGCTAACGTAGGCTAATGTGATTAGCATGAGGTTGTAAGTAACATGAACATTTCCCAGGACATAGACATGTCTGATATGGGTAGAAAGCTTCAATTMTTGTTAATCTAACTGCACTGTCCAATTTACAGTAGCTATTACAATGAAAGAACACCATGCTATTGTATGAGGAGAGTGCACAGTTATGAACTTGAAAATKTATTAATAAACCAATTAGGCACATTTGGGCAGTCTTGATACAACATTTTGAATAGAAATACAATAGTTCATTGAATCAGTTTAAAACTGCACATACACTGCTTTCATCTAGTGGCCAAAATCTAAATTGCACCTAACCTGGAATAGATGGAACCAAAKSTAAAATTTGCTACATTWATTTCACTTTTCCACAAACTTCAAAGTGTATCCTTTCAAATGGAATCAAGAACATGCATATCCTTGTTCAGGCAATTAGATATGTCATTTTAGGCAATAATAGTTTTTTTTKTTTTTTTAAGGGTCCGATTCTTAAACCGTATGATCATTACACTGGCKCACCTTGTGCTGGGGACAATAAAAAGCCACTSTAAAATGTGCAGTTGTGTCATAATGCTACAGATGTCTCAATTAGAGSGAGTGTACAATTGGCATGCTGACTGAAGGAATGACTACCAGAGCCATTAACAGAGAACTGCATGATCTGAAACRGGGCTGAAAATGTCCCAGTTCTTCCATGGCCTGCATACTCAGACATGTCACCCATTGAGCATGTCTGGGATGCTCTGGATCTATGTGATCCAGTTCTCTCCAATATCCTGCAAATTCATGGGGGACAACATTCCACAATTAACAGCCTGATCAACTCTATGCGAAGGAGATGTCGCACTGCATGAGACAAATGGTGGTCACAGCAGATACTGACTGGTTGTTAAGGTATCTGGGAATACAGTCATATCTGTATTCACAGTTAAGTGAAATCCATAGATTAGGGCCTAATGACTGATTTCCTTATATGAACWGTAACTCAGTAAAATCATTGAAATTGTTGCAGGTTACATTTATATTCAGTATGTTCATGTACACAGCCCTGCTTGGTGGAAAGGATCGTCTAGACTCCAGAACAGGGGTCAACAAGGATCAGCCGTGGACCGTCTTTCTTGCGCGGATGGTCGGGTGCCAAAACAATGACAAATTATTTGTAGACTGCAAATGGACCGCAMGAAGCCCAAAYCGATATAATATGTGAGTAAAACATACAAATTTCAAACCTTGCTTAAATTAGTATACGATCACGTGTCTTATGCGTGGGAATACTTTCTCCAAAATGTTTCAATTAGAGCTGACTTCCCAGTGTTCTTAGTCATGTCAAAAAAAAAATATGTGCTCAGAAAAATTTACCCATTTCAAGTCCGGATACTTTCCGAAGGCACTGTACGTATTCAGACACCTCGACTTAAAAAATGTTACGTTACAGACCMATTTTTATGTATTAAATAGTCTCCCCCCACCTCAAATCGACACACAATAACAGGTTTAGAAATATTTGCTAATCTATAAAAAAAATAAAAAAAACTGAAATATCACATTTACATAAGTATTCAGACCCTTTACTCAGTACTTGAAACACCTTTGGCATGATTACAGCATTGAGTATTCTTGGGTATGATGTTACAAGCTTGCCACACCTGTATTTGTAGAGTTTCTCCCCTTCAGATCCTCTCAAGCTCTGTCAGGTTGGATGGGGAGCGTAGCTGCACAGCTATTTTCAGGTCTCTCCAGATGTTCGATCGGGTTCAAGTCCRGACTCAATTCCGGGCTCTGGCTGGGCCACTCAAAGACTTATCCCGAAGCCACTCCTGTGTCGTCTTGGCTGTTGTCCTTTTGGAAGGTGAACCTTTGCCCCCCAGCCTGAGGTCCTGAGCGCTCTGGAGCAGGTTTTCAAAGATCTCTGTACATTGCTCTGTTCATCTTTGCCTCGATCCTGACTAGTCTCTCAGTCCTTGCAGCTGAAAAACATCCCCACCGCATAATGCTGCCACCACCACAATTCACCATAGGGATGGTGCCAGGTTTCCTCCAGACGTGACACTTGGCATTCAGGCCAAGGAGTTCAATCTTGGTTTCATCAGACCAGAGTATATTGTTTCTCATGGTCTGAGAATCCTTTAGTTGCCTTTTGGAAAACTCCAAGCGGGCTGTCATGTGCCTTTKACTGAGGAGTGGCTTCCRTCTGGCCACTACCATAAAGGCTTGATTGGTGGAGTGCTGCAGAGATGGTGGTCCTTCTGGAAGTTTCTCAAATCTCCTCAGAGGAGCTTGGTCAGTGACCATCGGGTTCATGGTCACCACCCTGACCAAAGCCATTCACCCCCGATTGCTCRGTTTGGCCATGCGGCCAGCTCTAGTAAGTGTCTTTGTGGATCCAAACTTCTTCCATTTAAGAATGATGGAGGCCACTGTGTTCTTGGGGACCTTCAATGCTGCAGACATTTTTTGGTACCCTACCACCAATCTGCACCTCGACACAATCCTGTCTCGGAGCTCTACGGACAATTCCTTCGACCTCAYGTCTTGGTTTTTGCTCTGACATGCACCGTCAACAAGGCATTGAAGTTKTTTTTATTTGTAATAAATTGGCTAAAAACCTGTTTTCGCCTGGACATTATGGGGTATTGTGTAGATTACAGATTTTTAAAATGTGTATTTATTTAAACTATTTTAAAATAAGGCTTTAAAATAAAATGTGGGAGAAGTCAAGGGGTCTGAATACTTTCCGAAGGCACTGTACGCAAATAAATGACTGCTCATTGGTCAGAATAATCAGATTGATGKCATGTTGTGGGCCAAAAACACCATCCCAACTGAACAAGCTGAAATTCCAGGCGTTCTTTTCAAAAAGCTTAAACTGAAAAGGCATTATGATAATTTTCACAATTTCAGAGTGATATTTTGACCTCTGTGGAAATATCAGCAATAATAAGTCACTCTTATCCAGAGCGAYTTACAGGAGCAATTAGGGTTAAGTGCCTTGCTCAAAGGCACAGACATCACCTAGTCAGCTCGGCGATTCAAACCAGCAACCTTTCGGTTACTGGCCCAACGCTCTTAACCACTAGGCTACCTGGCCTAATTACGTATAAATCCATACAAAAAGGTTGGTCCAAGAGAACGAGGGGTAGGTGGGAGCGCTAGGGCATGTTACCTGAAGTCTGTAATGACTCCTGCTGGGGTTTGGGTTGCTGGGGTACGGCTCRCTTCCCTGGACCTCCACCTGGTAACACAAAACATCCGGCTTTAGTTTGGAACAAAACAGGAAGGATGTGAGGCCTCAATCGATCTCAGGCATACATGCATCAACYTAACGAACTTACAAAAATTGACTTTGTGGTCTCAAAGTGGATAGATGAAAAATGAGTCAACCATGATCGCTCTAAAACAATATTTTCTTTCATTGTTACGTTATACAGCAAGGATCAGTCATCATTTGAGTTGTAGGTATATCACCTTCCTAGCGCACATGACTCTCAGCTCTACTCTGAAGCCGGAACCTAAGTGCGKGTTGATATTCCATCAATACCAGTCAGTAATCAGTGGTTATCACCAATCTGGATCAACATGTATGCCACAAAACTATGATTAACACGTATCTCTTGTTGTTCTAGATAAGTGGAAGCTATAGTTAATTCATTGATAAAATACCAGTTAYACATTGATCTTTGACAACTAGTAAATATKGAGTCTTTTCCAAATATTTACAGGRGAGTTTCCCTRAGAAATACCCCCAGGTGCAGAGCAGTTTCCTCGCCGCAGTAAAYGATGCAGACTGTTTTGCACACAYAGCCTCAGTCATGCAATGTGAAGTTACTGATGGGAAAGGACTCTACACCTCAAGTTCCAAAATAAAATGTTATTAGAGGGAAGCATGATTTGTGTTTCAGCAAAATAAGCTTGAAGGAAACATACAAGGCAGAATGTAAATTTGCAACATATTGTTGCCACAGCAGACAGGACTGTCTAATATAACCCAATAACTAGGCCTAYGTTTTGGTGTAAATAAAGTCGTATCCACATCTCAGACCTGACAAACAAGCACTGTAGTCACTATAAAAACAGGGTCAGTAATACAGAGTTACAGAACTACAGAGCGTACCCCTTTCTGACAATCTATTATGATATACACAGATGGGCAATGAGTCAGAAACTGAGCAAGCCTATAGGGCCGTCAGATTCAAATCTGCACCTCAAAACCAGTTCCTACTGTTCCCCCCCCCCCCATTCCTCCCTTCTAACCAGGGACTGATTTAGATATGGGACACCAGGTGGGTGCAATAAATGCCTAGGTAAAAAAGAAAAACTGTAGTAATCCAGACCTTGTAGGATAAGATTTGAATATGCCATCATCCTATTTACACAGCTTTTGACAACATGGCCTTCAATATATCATCTTCAAAACAAGTTGTTGCACGGCTGTGAGTGGAAGTCATCAACATTAGTACATTGAGCAAGCATTTGTTCCCAACATCACAAAGGATTAACATACATATTTGTATTTTCTTTTAATTGAACCTTTAACTTGGCATGTCAGTTAAGCACAAAATCTTATTTATAATATACGGCCTACCGCGGACCAATTGTGCGCCGGCGTATGGGACTACCAATCACGGCCGGATGTGATACAGCCTGGATTCGAACCAGGGACTGTAGTGACGCCTCTTGCACTGAGATGCAGTGCCRTAGACCACTGCGCTACTCGGGAGCCCATGGCCATTTAGACTGAAGGGCCAATGTAAACATGCATTTCATATGTGAATAGAAGCCTTTATAAGAAGACGGCGCATAATAATGAATATTCTAATTATTTTGGTTKTCACTAGAAAAGGTCAACAACAAAATGGATTTTGGTGGGCACAAGGGTGACTGCTGGCATTTAGGTTGACTAAATTTGGTTTACTTGATTCTTGCAAAAACCTTTCTGCTCCCCCTTTTAAAATGGTATATATGGATATAGTGGCCTTACTGGCCTAGAGCATTGGTTTGGTGAGCCAAGCATCTGAACCACTTCCTAAATAACTTCAGAAACCCCACCCCAAAGAGGGCATCATTTTCAACTGTAAATGCCTATGCAAAAGTAATCAATTCCAAATAACATTTCTGACACAACAAAAATGTGACATTGCTCATTGATTAAATATACCGAATTGGAAATATACATTCAATACCGACACTACTGATCAACACTAGTCAGCATTTATTGAATATATATAAAATTTACTGTATTTTGTTCATGGCATATCTACATTTTCTGTTGGAATGGCACATTGTAGGATTAACACATACATAACGACTGATGATCTACATCAACATAACGACTGATGATCTACATCAACATAATCACCCAACAGATTTTTAGCTCTCCAGATGCTCTCAGAACCTTCACATACACACACAGCTTCCCATGCCTCCCCCCCCCCAATCACACAACCCAAGGTGTAGGCTTATTCATTCCCCAGGGGGTGGAGGGTAGGCCGTTACCTTTTTCACACACTCCTCCTCCTCCTGGCGCTTCTCGTAGTGGGAGAAGTCGTCGAAGATGGAGGTGGTGTGCTTGTAGCCGGCGATGATCTTCAGCACCTGCCGTGCCTTGTCCAGGGAACCTCCTGCGTGTCCGCGAGTTGGTCACTGGCTTGTTCTCATTGTTCTCCAGGCGGATGTGCCGTAGCTGGCTGTTGGGAACGTCCTTAACAAAGATCCAGCGCACGTCAAAGCGCCCCTTCCACTTGTCCTGCGACCACACACCGGCGCAGGTGTTGTAGTCCACGGGCGAGCGCATCTCCGCCACGCCGCAGAAGTGGCCACTGCCGTTGACGCTGAAGACCAGGTAGAGGGGGCCCTTAGCACCCAGCGAGCGGTAGGCGGCGTCCAGGACGCTTGTTGCCGTGCTCTGTGCTACACCAGATGTTGTACTTGATGGAGCGGTGGATGTCGTCCTCTGAGTAGCTCTTGATGATGAACACACGCCCCTGCTTGGGGTTCCAGTCAAAGTCCTTGGGGTTGTAGTTGTTGACCAGGCGCAGCTTCTCCAGCACCGGGTGGGGCTCCGAAGGTACCGGCACCCCGCCCACGCCAGAGTTGGGGGGAGACTGCCCCACCCCGCCATCCCCAAAGCCGTTAGCGCGGTTCCGTGGAGGGACCCAGCGAGTGGGCTGAGTGGTGGGTGGGGGGCCCTGGGAGACCTGCAGCTGCCCCCCCATGCCCTGCTGCCCGTTCGGGGGGAACTGGTGYTGCCCAAGCTGGGCCAAAGGGGCCACCAACTGTCCGTTGCTGAGCTGTAGTTGTGGGGTCCCTCCGGCCATGGTGCCAGGCTGAGGGGAGGCCTGGTTGGGCGGCTGCCCATTGCTGGGGATAGGCGCATGCTGTGGGGTGGACRCTTTAGGCAGGTTCCCCTTGTTGTCCCAAGTGCCGATGTCCATGTTGTGTTTGATGGGCGGAGGGGGCAGGTTGGTACCCGCTATGCCCCCTTTGGTTTTCAGCTTGGGCTGAGGCTTGGCAGGCTTGCCAGCAATGTCTGCCCAGGATGCGGGTTTGGCAGGGGCAATGGGGGGCAGTGGCATGCTGGGAGCTCCACCAGACACCTGGCTGTGGCCCAGGGGTCCCCCGGGGAGGCCGGAGCCCACGACCTTGGGCRCCCCCATGTCCCCAGCACCACCGCCAATCTTAAGTCCCGCCAAGCTGTCCAAGCTGTTCATGCCGGGGGCTTTGTTGAGGGGCTYGTTCTGGGTGAAGGGGGACTGTCCGTCGATCATGGCRCCCCCTAGCGAGCTGGGYGCRTAGGCGTAGCTGCTGCTGTAGCCAGAGCTCTGYGTGGACTGTCCCTGAGAGCTGTTGTTGCCCCAGGCCGAGAAGTCGATGCCACTGGGGAAGAAGTTAAAGCCATGCTGGCCCAGGAAGGGATTACTGCCCAGCGGGCCGGGTTGGCTGAACATGGCGTCGGGCAGGAAGTGGTGCTCCCCGTTGCTCAGCTGTCCATACGAGGCCAGGTAAGGCATGGGGGGGTCGCCGCCGGTGGACCATGTTGCCTCATTCAGGGAGTACGAGAATCCTATGGAAGGGCTGTAGTAACTTGGCATGTAGGAGTCTGACATGGCCGTATACGCATTGCTCTGGGAAGAGAAGAACACTAGTTAGACTGCTGACTGTATTTCAATCATTACATCCTTTTCTGAATCTCCCTCAGCCTCTGTCGCTCCCTAGACTAGGACAACTGGCAAYTTTCACACCAGTGAACTGCTTTATGAAGAGAAACAGTGGCATTGCTACGCAACAAAAGGATGCAGCATTCCTTTGACTGGAGGAATACAGGCTCCATTATTTCCATTGTGGCMCACTTTTCTGGGAAGTGCCCACTCTACTGAGGGGCACCCAATGATGGATGCCAACCGAGGCAGTTACGACAAGATGAACGGCAGTTTAATTATGAATTGGAATTCTAGGAAAGCAAATGGACTACGTAGTAAACCAGGAGAGAAGACTCTTCATGCGCTAAATGCCCTGGATTGGACACATGATGAATTGCAACAGTATAAAAGTAATTTACTGTAAAGCTATACAGCAAAATATCACTGTTTTGCATGCTTACCATCGTAATCTATGAGTCATACAGCTTGTTGATCACCCTGATAATTTCCATTAAAACTGAGGCGGTTTTAAAATGTTACTTGAACAAACGCTATGAATAAGGCAGCCTAAGCAGACAAATGTTAGGAGCAGTGTGTGGCCTAGTAAAACTGATAGAAGTGGTACTCACCTGTCTGGCCTGAGTGTTCAGGTAAGGCTCAAACTCATCATTCAAAGTATCCTTTAGGGTCACAGCTCCGTTTTGCACTGGAAAAGAGTAGGCAGCAATGTAAGACATCTGGATATATCGGTTTGCATGAGGTGGAAATAGTTACAACTAGTCATAGGCCTACATATTTGTGGCTGGTGGTGAGTAGGACGACAATAAGAATCAGGAAGTCCTTACATTTAATAATACATCTCTAGTATGGCACAACTTTAGTTCACTGCCACAAATTGCACAATATGCTGTTTTAATGCACTAAAATGGGTAGCATTGGATTGGTTGAGTTGGACAACAGTTGTCTTTCATGTTGGCTAGACCTATAGCTACTGTCCCACCTTTAAAACAAGTAACTGTAGGCCAYAGGCATCGGGTTGTATCAGGTGCTGCGGTATATGTTAGATATAGAATCTGCCAAAAAATAACGTAACTGCAGGACTATCGCTACATGCGAAACGGCCTGTTTATTACAGTGAATCAGTTGCATAAGTATCTTGACAGCCACCAATGGGAATGGAAAAAGGCGATGAGGTGCTGCTGTACTATACGGTTTCTAGCTGCACTTTTGGACGAACAAACTCAATCGATTGGTATTTAACATCAGTGATCGGGGTCATGACATAACTTTTACTTGTGTCCGACGTGTGTCAGTTCGTCCTGACATGAGCAGAATCTGAAAACGAACAGCCAAACTGGAAAACAGGTCTGGCTAGTAAACAAAGTTGCCTCAAAATATTGAACTAAAACATTAAAGCGTAATGGTTATTGTGAAAATAGCCAAGTTACTGGTACGGTGAGAACAGCATGCTCGAAGACGTGTCATTGGCAGGCAATTCATGCTTATGTTCACGAGCGCGAAGAATCCTTTAAATCGCGTGGTTAGCCAGCTAGCGTTAAGGAACTACATGGAACAACCGGTTTAGTTTACGTGAAATGTAACAATTAAGGTAGTCGCTAGCGTTTAACCAACGCTCAAGTTAGCCACTAACTAGTTGTCTGACTTGAGAAATGTATAGCGAGCTAGTTTGCAAATGTAGAGTAATCCCAGTTAGGTAGCACAATCTAACTACCAAGCTAGCCAGACTAACTAGCGAGCGTTAAAGCTAGCGCTGACGGATTTCCTCAAAATACAAAATTGTGTATTAGCACAACTGACAGTAAATGTAATAAAACTAAAGGATTAACTAAGTAAGTACTACCAACTTATCGGAAATTTGTTCACATGTCCAATCAACTATAGAAGCGAAATTGGCACTTTGGTGATAGTGGCCTGCTATCTGGCTGGCTAGCGAGCTATCATCACATTTGCCCACGCAGAAAAGGGTTTCCGTACACACCACACGAAAAAGATCCGCATACAGAGCCAGCAAACTTGTCATGTTACGATGACTTACCTTTGTTTCCTTGGCCTTTCGGTCTCTGGATTGGGTCCAGGTGATTCATGAAGGTTTGATTTATGAGAAGAGAGGAAGGGAAAAATAAATGAAGAAATGTATATTCACCAGTCAGTCCTTTAGCAGGTGGTCAGGCCTACTGCACTACAGAGAGTCACTGCCTCTGGAACACGCTAACGTTATCCTAACTAGCTACGTCTCGATGGAAATTTGCCTCGTAAATATTCAGAAAGTGACTCTCTTTACCTGTTCAAGAAGGCTGCTGGCTGACATGTCTTTCTCCCTGGAGCCTTTTGTATTTTAATTCGTTTTTAATTTAAGTGGGAGGGTATATGAAATGTCTATTTGAGAGTTAGCCAAGTGCCCCTGTCTCTCTACAGAGCTTAGAATCTACACAATGGCGGGCTGCAGCTCTCAGCGCTGAGCGACATCTCAACATGGCTGAGAGGCCGGGTTTTTCGATAGCGTTTATTTATGACGAATATGCGCCCCTCAACGGCATGGAGGAACTATATTATGCAGGTAGACTTTTAAAATAGGCTTTTGGAAATATTGTTATAATACAGTCCTGAATGACACAAATATAACACAAATATAACACAAATATAAATTTTCAAGGTTTGCTGCTTCAGTAACTTTAGATATTTTTGTCAGATGTTACTATGGAATACTGAAGTATATTTACAAGCATTTCATAAGTGTTAAAGGCTTTTATTGACAATTACATGAAGTTGATGCAAAGAGTCAATATTTGCAGTGTTGACCCTTCTTTTTCAAGACGTCTGCAATCCGCCCTGGCATGCTGTCAATTAACTTCTGGGCCACATCCTGACTGATGGYAGCCCATTCTTGCATAATCAATGCTTGGAGTTTGTCAGAATTTGTGGGTTTTTGTTTGTCCACCCGCCTCTTGAGGATTGACCACAAGTTCTCAATGGGATTAAGGTCTGGGGAGTTTCCTGGCCATGGACCCAAAATATCGATGTTTTGTTCCCCGAGCCACTTAGCTATCACTTTTGCCTTATGGCAAGGTGGTCCATCATGCTGGAAAAGGCATTGTTTGTCACCAAACTGTTCCTGGATGGTTGGGAGAAGTTGCTCTCGGAGGATGTGTTGGTACCATTATTTATTCATGGCTGTGTTCTTAGGCAAAATTGTGAGTGAGCCCACTCCCTTGGCTGAGAAGCAACCCCACACATGAATGGTCTCAGGATGCTTAACTGTTGGCATGACACAGGACTGATGGTAGCGCTCACCTTGTCTTCTCCAGACAAGCTTTTTTCCGGATGCCCCAAACAATCGGAAAGGGGATTCATCAGAGAAAATGACTTTACCCCAGTCCTCAGCAGTCCAATCCCTGTACCTTTTGCAGAATATCAGTCTGTCCCTGATGTTTTTCCTGGAGAGAAGTTGCTTCTTTGCTACCCTTCTTGACACCAGGCCATCCTTCAAAAGTCTTCACCTCACAGATGCAGATGCACTCACACCTGCCTGCTGCCATTCCTGAGCAAGCTCTGTACTGGTGGTGCCCCGATCCCGCAGCTGAATCAACTTTAGGAGACGGTCCTGGCGCTTGCTGGACTTTCTTGGGCACCCTGAAGCCTTCTTCACAACAATTGAACCGCTCTCCTTGAAGTTCTTGATGATATGATAAATGGTTGATTTAGGTGCAATCTTACTGGCAGCAATATCCTTGCCTGTGAAGCCCTTTTTGTGCAAAGCAATGATGACTGCCCGTGTTTCCTTGCAGGTAACCATGGTTGACAGAGGAAGAACAATGATTCCAAGCACCACCCTCCTTTTGAAGCTTCCAGTCTCTTATTCGAACTCAATCAGCATGACAGCGTGATCTCCAGCCTTGTCCTCATCAACACTCGCACCTGTGTTAACGAGAGAATCACTGACATGATGTCAGCTGGTCCTTTTGTGGCAGGGCTGAAATGCAGTGGAAATGTTTTTGGGGATTCAGTTCATTTGCATGGCGAAGAGGGACTTTGCAATTAATTGCAGTTCATCTGATCACGCTTCATAACATTCTGGAGTATATGCAAATTGCCATCATACAAACTGAGGCAGCAGACTTTGTGAAMATTTATAWTTGTGTCATTCTCAAAACTTTTGACCACGACTGTAGATAAAGGGAAATAGTTTTAAATTAGGAATGTATATTGATTTAGGCCTACATTTCCCACACATAACATAGAATGTATATATATATATATTTTTTTATTTTTACAAAATGTCATTCATACAGTCTTAATCAATCAAATGTATTTATAAAGCCCTTTTTACATCAGCCGATGTCACAAAATGCTCTACAGAAACCCAGCCTAAAACCCCAAACAGAAAGCAATGCAGATGTAGAAGCACGTCGGCTAGGAATAACTCCCTAGAAAGGCAGGAACCCAGGAAGAAACCCAGAGAGGGACCAGGCTCTGAGGGGTAGCCAGTCCTCTTCTGGCTGTGCCGGGTTGAGATTATAACAGTACATGGCCAAGATGTTCAAACGTTCATAGATGACCARCAGGGTCAAATTATCACAGTGCTTGTAGAGGGTGCAACAGGTCAGCACCTCAGGAGTAAATGTCAGTTGGCTTTTCATAGCCGAGCATTCAGAGTTCGAGACAGCAGGTAGAGAGAGAGAGTCGAAAACAGCAGGTCCGGGACAAGGTAGCACGTCCGGTGAACAGGTCAGGGTTCCAAAGCCACAGGCTGAACAGTTGAAACTGGAGTAGCAGCACGACCAGGTGGACTGGGGACAGCAAGGAGTCATCAGGCCAGGTAGTACTGAGGCATGGTCCCAGGGCTCAGGTCCTCCGGGAGGGAGAGGGAGAGAGAGAATTAGAGGGAGCATACTTAAATTCACACAGGACACCGGGTAAGACAGGATAAATACTCCAGACATAACAGACAGCCCCCCGACACAAACTATTGCAGCATATATACTGGAGGCTGAGACAGGAGGGGTCGGGAGACACTGTGGCCCCACCCGACGATACCCCAGACAGGGCCAACCAGGCAGGATATAACCCCACCCACTTTGCCAAAGCACAGCCCCCACACCACTAGAGGGATATCTTCAAACCACCAACTTATTACCCTGAGACAAGGCTGAGTATAGCCCATGATGATCTCCTCCACGRCACAAACCCGAGGGGGCGCCAAACCCGAACAGGAAGACTCAACCCACTCAAGTGACGCACCCCTCCTAGGGAAGGGATAGAAGAGCACCAGTAAGCCAGTGACTCAGCCCCGTAATAGGGTTAGAGGCAGAGAATCCCGGGTGGAGAGAGGGGAATCGGCCAGGTAGAGACAGCAAAGGAGGTTCATTGCTCCAGTGCCTTTCCATTCACTTACAGACCCCTGGGCCAGACTACACTCAATCATAGGACCTACTGAATCATAGGACCTACCTTCAATAAAGACTTAAAGGTCGAGACCGAGTCTGCGTCTCTCACATGGCTAGGCAGACCATTCCACAAAAATGGAGCTCTATAGGAGAATGCCCTGCCTCCAGCTGTTTGCTTCGAAATTCTAGGGACARTAAGGAGGCCTGCGTCTTGTGACCGTAGCGTACGTGTAGGTATGTACGGCAGGACCAAATTGGAGAGATAGGTAGGAGCAAGCCCAGCAAGCTTTGTAGGTTAGCATTAAAACCTTGAAATCATCCCTAGCTTTAGCAGGAAGCCAGGCTAGCAGTACTAGCCAGGCTAGCACTGGAGTAATATGATCACATTTTTTGGTTCTAGTCAAGATTCTAGCAGGCATGTTTAGCACTAACTGAAGTTGATTTAGTGCTTTCTCCGGGTAGCCGGAAAGGAGAGTATTGCAGTATGGATGCATGGATGAACTTTTCTGCATAATTTTTGGACAAAAAGATTCTGATTTTTGCAATGTTGCGAAGATGGAAAGAAAGCTGCCCTTGAAATATTCTTGATATGTTCGTCAAAAGAGGGATCAGGGTTGAGAGTAACGCCAAGGTCCTTTACAGTTTTATTTGAGACGACTGTACAACCATCAATATTAATTATCAGATCAAACAGCAGATCTCGGTTTCTTGGGACCTAAAACTAGCATCTGTTTTGTCTGAGTTTAAAAGTAAAATATGTCCTTATGTCTGAAACACAGGCTTCCAGGGAAGGCCCTTCACATAGCAGTGAAAATTGACATTTGTTTCCAAATKACATCACCAAGAGGTAGAATATTAAGTGAAAACAATAGTGGTCCTAAAACACAACTTTGAGGAACACCGAAACATACCACTGATTTGTCAGAGGACAAACCATCCACAGACACTAACTGATATCTTTCTGACAGATAAGATCTAAACCAGGCAAGAACTTGTCCGTGTAGACCAATTAAGGTTTCCAATCCATCCAAAATAATGTGGTGATCGATGGTGTCAAAAGGTCTAGAAGCACAAGGACAGATGCAGAGCCTTGGTCTGACGCCATTAAAATSTAATTTACCACCTTAACAATTGCTGTCTTAGTACTATGATGGGGTCTAAAACCAGACTGGAGTGTTTCTTGTACATTATTTGTCAGGCAGTGAATTGCTTCACAACAGCTTTTTCATTTTTTTGAGAGGAATGGGAGATTMGTTTTTGATCCTAGGTACTGGCAGTCCTGTGCAGACTCAGGACAACTACATTTTGGAGATATATGCAGATTCAAAGAGGAGTCTGTMATTTGCTTTCTAATGATCATGATCTTTTCATCTAACAAATTCATGAATTCATCACTGCTGTCACGCCCTGACCCTTAGAGATCCTTTTTATGTCTCTATTTTGGTTGGTCAGGGCGTGAGTTTGGGTGGGCGTTCTATGTCTGGTGTTCTATGTTGTCTATTTCTTTGTGTTTGGCCGTGTGTGGTTCTCAATCAGAGGCAGCTGTCTATCGTTGTCTCTGATTGAGAACCATATTTAGGTAGCCTGTTTTCCCACTTTGAGTTGTGGGTGATTATTTTCTGTTTAGTGTTTTTCTTCACCTTACAGAACTGTTCGTTTGTCGTGTTGTTGTTTTGTTAGAGTGTTCATATTTATTAAAATAACGTATTATGAATACTTACCACGCTGCACCTTGGTCCTCTTCTCCTTCTCCTGRCGACGTTCGTTACAACTGCTGAAGTGAATACCATCCTCACTTGGGGAATGGTGCWTTTTAGTTAGCTTTGCGACAGTATCAAAAATAAATTTACGATTGAGCAGCTGTGAGGGCTCTTCGATATTGCACAGTACTGTCTTTCCAAACTAGTCTGAAGACTTCCAGTTTGGTGGAGTGCCATTTCTTGTGACAAATGTTTTTTGTTTTTAGAGGTGCGACTGCATCTAGGGAATTACTCTAGGTTAGGTTTAGATCCTTGTTTAGGTGGTTAACTGATTTTTGTACTCTGACGCCCTTGGGTAGGTGGAGGGAGTCTGGAAAGGCATCTAGGAATCTTTGGGTTGTCCAAGAATTTATAGCGCGGCTTTTGATAATCCTTGGTTGGGTTCTGAGCAGATTATTTGTTGCGATTGCAAACCTAATAARACGGTGGTCCGACAGTCCAGGATTATGAGGAAAAACATTTAGATCCACAATATTTATTTCACTGGAAAAAAAWWKATCCGGGATATGACTGGATCAGAAAACCAGTCAGAATCTGGTGTGCAGCGCCACACATCTCCTTCACATAGAGTTGATCAGGCTGTTGATTGTAGCTTGTAGAATGTTGTCCCAYTCCTCTTCAATGGCTGTGCAAAGTTTCTGGATATTGTCGGGAACTGGAACATGCTGCACTACACATTGATGCAGAGCATCCCAAACATGCTCAATGGGTGATATGTCTGGTGWGTATGCAGGCCATGGAAGAACTGGGACATTTTCAGCTTCCAGGAATTTTGTACAGATCCTTGCGACATGGGGCCATGACATGGGGCCATCATGCGAAAACTTGAGGTGATGGCAGCGGATGAATGGCACGACAATGGGCCTCAGGATCTCATCACGGTATCTCTGTSCATTCAAATTGCCATTGATAAAATGCAATTGTGTTCATTGTCCATAGTTTATGCCTGGCCATACCATAATCTCACCACCACCATGGGGCACTCTGTTCACAACGTTGACATCAGCAAACCCCTCGCCCACATGACTCCATACACGCTATGCTGTCTGCCAYCTGGCCGGTACAGTTGAAAACGTGATTCATCCATGAAGAGCACACTTCTCCAGCGTGGCAATGGCCATCGAAGGTGACCATTTGCCCACTGAACTTGGTTACGACGCCAAACTGCAGTCAGGTCAAGATCCTTGTTAGGACAACGAGCACACAGATGTGCTTCTGTGGACATACCTGCAGTCAGCATGCCAATTGCAGGCTACCTCAAAACTTGAGACATCTGTGGCATTGTGTTGAGTGGCAAAACTGCACATTTAGAGTGGCCGTTTATTGTCCCCAGCACAAAGTGCACCTGTGTAATGATCATGCTGTTTAATCAGCTTCTTGATATGCCACACCTGTCAGGTGGATGGATTATCTTGGCAAAGGAGAAATGCTCACTAGCAGGAATGTAAACACATTTGTGCATAACATTTTAGAGAAATATGTTTTTGGTGCGTATGGAACATTTCTGGGATCTTTTATTTCAGCTCATGAAACCAACACTTGACATGTTGCGTTAATATTTTTGTTCAATATACAACCAGTTAGCAAGTCTGACATTTTGGAGTGTCACGATCGTCATAATAACTGGACCAAAGCGCAGCGTGGTATGGTTCCATCCTCTTTATAAGGAAGTGAAAACTCAAAGAAAACAATAAATCGCAAAACGAACCGTGAAGCTACAATAGTGCTCACAGGCAACTATACATAGTCAAGATCCCACAAAGCATAAAGGGGAAATGGCTGCCTAAATATGATCCCCAATCAGAGACAACGATAAACAGCTGCCTCTGATTGGGAACCATACCAGGCCAACAGAAATATAAATCACCTAGATGACCCACCCTAGTCACACCCCGACCTAACCAACATAGAGAATAACAAGCTCTCTATGGTCAAGGCGTGACATGGAGTTTCTTAGTTCCGACTTGCATGTGAACACGGCATGACTCCCCCTGAAACAACGCCCATCATAAACCTTTTATGGTCACAATGACGCCCTTACTTGATGTAGGCTATAATTTTTAAGTATTGGAATTAGGCCAGTACAGTATCTAAAGGAAATAGCAATGGCGAACTTCATCAAATGCTTTTGTAGGTGTTGGCAGTTTCATTTTGCAGTGACATCTGCTCTATCTGACCATTTCTGAAAGACAACACATTTGTGGACCTGTAAACAGATTACTTTTCCCCGAACCTCACCCAGTGGGCAAAACCTGGTTGAAAAGACGTCACTCTGACTACGTTTTTTAAAGGTATTTTAACTGACCAGAATATTACATATTTTTCAGACCACCATATGGCCAGTTGGTCATAATTGTGACCTTTATCTGACTAGCTGGTCATAATTCTGACCACCATTATGTGCTATATTATGTAGCCTCCAGGTCATAGTAAAGACATCATAACCTGGTAATGACCACCTGACWACAGCTTATTACCTAGTGTTGAAAGTATTGCAGAGGAAAAAGTTATATTGAAAACATTGTTCATTACATTTCTACTTGTTTACATAGTCACTAATTAAAAGTTGAAATCTGCAACATTTTCTTACATTTGAAAATAGATCAAGCAATGAGAAAAACTAATCTAAATCACTTTTTTTGGGGGACAGCTGCATAAAGTAATTATTTCATAATGCTTCCAATTCCTCTGATTGAATTGGCAGAAAATTATTATTACATATAAACAAAAGATAAGCAAAACACATGGAATCTAACTTGGAATGCTGTCTAGCAGCACCACCAACTCCTCCTTTGCCTCGGTTTCCTCCTTCAGGACCTTCTGCCGATGAACTTGTATTGCTGGTGCTAAAACACTTGAAGTTGAACACGTTAAGGCCCTTTGTTATKGCAAGCCTAAATAAGATCAGGATTAGAGATCTTCTTAACAAGTCACATAATAAGTTGCATGGACTCATAGTGTTTACCATAAGTTTTGAATGACTACCTCATCTCTTGYAACACAGATTCAACCATAAAGACTATGGATATTTTCCAATATCTCACAAAGGGCACCTATTGGTAGATGGGGAATTTAAAAAAGCAGACATTGAATATCCMTTTGAGCATAGTGAAGTTATTAATTACACTTTGGATGGTGTATCAATACACCCAGTCGCTACAAAGATACAGGTGTCCTTCCTAACTCAGTTGCCGGAGTGGAAGGAAACTGCTCAGGGATTTCACCATGAGGCCWATGGGGACAGTTACAAAGTTGAATGGCTGTGTTAGGAGAAAACTGAGGATGAATCAACAACATTGTAGTTACACAACAATACTAACCAAATTAACAGAGTGAAAAGAAGGAAGCCTGTACAGAAATGTGGCAAAGCAATTAACTTTTTGTCCTTAATACAAAGTGTTATGTTTTGGGAAAATCCAATACAACACATTACTGAGTACCACTCTCCATATTTTCAAGAATAGTGGTGGCTGCATCATGTATGCTTGTAATCGTTAAGGACTGGGTMGTTTTTCAGGGTAAAAAATAAACAGAATTTTGAATTTTGCTAAGCACGGGCAAAATCCTAGAGGAAAACCTGGTTCAGTCTGCTTTCCAGAAGACACTGGGAGATGTATTTACCTTTCAGCAGGACAATAACCTTAAGCACAAGGCAAAATCTACACTGGAGTTGCTTACCAAGAAGACAGTTGTCTCGTCTASTCCCACTCCTCCCCTCCGGCATTCAAAGTCACCGGTTTACTAACCACCGGTCCTGGCAACCATCATTACTCGCACCTGGCATCAATCATTACGCGCACCTGCGCTTCATCACGAGGCACACCTGGACTCCATCACCTCACTCATTTCCTTTATCTGGCACTCCCTTAGGTTCTTTTCTCAGGCGGTATTGTTTCTATGTTCATATCAAGACGCTATGTTGTATCGTTCTTTGTTATATTAAACTTACCACATGCTTCTCGACTGCCAGCGTCTACGTTACAACAGTGAATGTTCCTGAGTGGCCGGGTTACAGTTTGGACTTAAATCTACTTGGAAATCTATGGCAAGACCTGAAAATGGTTGTCTGGCAATGATCAACAACCAATTTGACAGCGTTGGAAGAATTTTCAAAAGAATAATGGGCAAATGTTGCACAATCCAGGTGTGGAAAGCTCTTAGACTTACCCAGAAAGACTCACAATAGTAATCRCTGCCAAAGGTGCTTCACAAAGTATTGACTCTGGGGTATAAATACTTATGTAAATTAGATATTTCTGTATTTCATTTGCAAACGGGGCTACTATTCTGACATTTCACATTCTTAAAATAAAGTGGTGATCCTAACTGAACTAAGACAGGGAATTTTTACTCGCATTAAATGTCAGGAATTGTGAAAAACTGAGTTTAAATGTATTTGGCCAAGGTGTATGTAAACTACCGACTTCAACTGTATCTATTTTTGACTTAACACTTATTTTTCTTAAAACTGCATTGTTGGTTAACTGCTTGTAAGTCAGCATTTCACTGTAATACACACAACCTGTTGTTTTCGGCGCATTTGACAAATGTAATTTGATTTTAGTTATGGTCAGGCCTTAGGGGTCCTAGCCCGCCCTACCGTACCTCCTTGCCTGTCCAAATAAAATATTGAAATATTGATCATTTATTTCATGAGACGCACACCGACAGAAAGAAGCATCAATCTCAGATAAAGCATCAGATCAAGCGAAACAACGCCCCTCTGTCTCARTATGTGTAGACCATGCATGTCATGCTGTCTGGACAAAAAGAGTATGGCACGTCATWCTATTTCTGTCCAGACAGGATCAGATACATGTGCTACATTTAGTAATGCTGTTGAGCTCGCTCAGATGCTTTCTCCACTGATAGTTTCAGCAGASAGGAAGAGGCGAAGCGAGAGGGCTCACTCTTGCCAACATCTGTCCAGAATACACACAATACGTTTTTTATGGGCATATTATGCAGACCTAAACTTGTAGCCTGCCTTTGCGACGACTCCCATTGTTAGGRCGGAGACATGAGCATMTCATCATTAGATATTGATCTCTGGTTTCAGCCTCTTTCGAATTGGAAAGGAAAGTTGCACAGCACACTTTTTAAAATAAATYCCCCATTACATATGTCACCAGTAGGCCTAGTAAATGTACCACCATTTGGTTACATTCATTTCTGTTAATGCATATATTAATTACAGTCATTTAGCCTACCGTTCTCATTACCGTAGTGGAAATTGTTTGAACAGTTCACAACCTGCTACACTTATGAGAAACAAGTTTGGGTTTATTTCATAACCATCATTTACGAGTTTTGTAAAAATTGTAATTGTCTTTTGTTTGGAGTGCTCCATGTAAGCAATGAGCATCTCATCATCATATACAGATTTCTGGTTTAAAAMTCTTGTGAATTGTAAAGGAAAGCGATTGCACAGTTCACTGTCCGGATGCTAGGTTTCCCTAAAGCAAATTGATGTTTTGCCAAAATTATATAATTACTCCTGTCTAAATAAAATCATTCAAAATACTTCACCAGAGAATACTTAGCCACAGAGAATCGCTATCTTTTAAAACATTTTTTAAAGCTGTGGATTGTGCGTAGGCCTATGCCTATTTGGGAAGCCAGCAATTCGGTTAGCGCGCGTGGCAATAGGTCTAGCTGATTGAGTTGCGGCTGTCAGTGAAAAGCATCTAAAATATGAGTGAGATAATGTGTCTTGAGTATAATTTAAAATGTTGCAGCAAGAAGAAGGGGAGGGGTGTGTGGCGAAGACATGCACCCAGCTCTCCAAAATGCACTCAGCTTCCTCCCGCCAATTATTTTGCATTTATTGTGTAAAATTGTTTTCCCTTTGAATGTATATATATATTTGATTGATTCTCCATTACACATGTCACCAGTAAAGCTAGTAAATGTACCGTTAATCCTCMGTCATTTGGTTACATTAATGTATGTTAATTAATATATTAATTACATTMATTTAGCCTACAGTTGTAATTATTGTAGTGGAAACTTGGTGGAGTTCACAACCTGCACCAGTTGTGAGAAACTCGTTTTGGTTTATTACATAATCATCATTTATGAGTTTTGTCTATTTGTTCATTGTCTTTTGTTTGGAATACAATGAGCATGTGTCTGGTTTCTCTCTAGGAACATACAACGGGAGAAAGCACACCTGAACACGCATAGAAATAGGCCTACCTGGCCTGCTGCGGGCTTATTTAGAAAAGTGCTCATTTGGGATGTCGGATTTCTGATTGTCTTAACTCACCACATCCACCACTAGTAACCTGAGCTTTTCATTCATTTTTTTCTTCACCTCACACAGTATGTCAACAGGGTCTTTTTGTTGTTTTTGTTATCCAGTAGCAGTGACAGACGGAAGAGCTAATAATTGGGCATACTCGACCCAGGGTAATTGAGAGACCAAGAGGTGGGATCAGAGGAAACAAGACGCCAGCGTGGACTCATCTTCTGGTTGGCTCTCTCCGCCTGACCATTAGATGGGGGTGAATATCCAGAAGTGAGACTGACTGGTAGCTTCCAATGGCCAAACAAAAGGATCTCCAGACAGCAGAGGTAAACTGGGACCAGGTCAGAAACAATGTCACAGGGCAACCGTGGACCCTGAAAACCTCCCTAACAGGATCTCGGACGTCTCCAGTGGCAGAAGGCAGCTTGGATAGGGGACAAAGTGAGCAACTTGCTGAATCTGTCCCAATGGTGCAGAAAACCGTGTTACCAAAGAAGAGGGCAACCCCGTGACAAGAGTCCAGGCCAGATGCGACAAGGTCCGCGGATAAGGTAGAGGGTGAGAGCCCAGAGCTGGGCCGATTGGTAGCTCTTATTCTGGCGCACAACAGGACAAGCGGCAACAAACCTCCGGGTATCTTCTCCCATAGCAGGCCACCAAAATCGTCTGCGCGGTAGCGCCATATGTCCGAGCACGCCAGGGTGACAAGCTATCTTGCTGCGCTGGGACCACTGAAGGACAGCAGAACGGACGACTCAGGCACGACACCCGACCGGGTGGACGTTACCGGGCCCGGACTGCGTCCGAAGGGCCGCCAATCACATCCTCCTCAATCCTCCATGTAACGGCTCCCACGACAAATTCTGGGGAAGAACGTCACTCAGTTTGGCTCCCAACTCTTCCTCCGTTTGGCAGAAACATCCGGGACAGGGCGTCCGCCTTCCGTTCTTCGACCCACGGTCCGACGTCAGGGGAAAATTGAAGCGTCCAAAAAACAAGCCCACCTGGCCTGACGGGAGTTGAGACGTTTAGCCGATTGCACGTAAGCCAGATTTCTTGTGGTCAGTCCAGACACAACGGTTTGCTCCGCTCCCTCCAACCAGTGACGCCATCCCTCCAGCAAGCTTCACAGCGAGAAGCTCCCGGTTACCCACATCGTAGTTCCTTTCAGCTGGAGAAAGACGACAAGAGTAGAAGGCGCAGGGATGGAGTTTACGTCAGTGGAGCTACGCTGGACAGGATGGCGCCCACCCCCACATCAGACGCGTCCACCTCAACAAACAACTGACGGGAAGTGTCAGTTTGAGAGAGATCGGGGCGTTGGTGAATCGGCTCTTCAGTCCAGAATGCTCGGTCTGCTCAGGAGTCCAACAGAATTTCTGGTGGCAAGACGTCAGGGCAGTTAAAGGGGCGGCCACCCGGCTGTAATCACAGATAAACTCGCGATAGAAGTTCGCAAACCCCAGGATGCTTCTGGAGCTGCATCTCGTACCGGGCTGGGCCGCACCTGAACCGCCCGAACTTCTCATTGGCTCACTCTTGAAGCTCTCCCTGGAGATGATGTTACCCGAGGAAGACGTCGTGTGGGCGTGAAACAATCACACTTCTTCAGCCTTGGACGACAGACGGTTCTCCAATAACCGTTTGGCAGGACACTGCTCTGAATGTGATACGTGGTTAGGAAAGCTCTTCGAGAAGATGAGGATATCATCCAGGTAAAACGAACACAAAAATCCATCATATCTCTCAAACGTATTCACCATACTTTGGGAAACAGCAGGAGCGTTGTTCAGTCCAAACGGGCTCACTGTATCAAATGTTCCATCGAGTATTGAACCCAGTCAACCACGTCCCCCTTTTGTCCGAACCAACATGATAAGCATTACGTAATCAAGCTTCGAAACAATAGCCCTGTAAGGAATCGAAGCCGAGCTTCATCAAGGGCAGGGTACTTGTTCTTGACCGTTAATACTCATCAAAGCCCCGATATCATACGACGGCTCAAGAGAGCCATCCTTCTCTGCTCACAAAAAAAAAGTCCTGCTCCCAGAGGTGATGAGCGAGGGCCGAATGCAGACCTGCAGCTAGAGACTCCTTGATGTGTCTCCAAGGCCTCCGTTCGGTCGAGAGATTACTGTATAACCGTCCCTATTGGGAAAGGCAGCTCCAGGAAACCAGATTAATCGCACGTCATAAGGTCGGGGGGAGGAGGGACAGAAGCTTCTTTTATCTGAATACTTCACCGCAACTTTGTGTATGTTTCTGGAACAAGGGCAAATCAGGAGGATCAGAGTCCAACTGACCTGCTGGAACACAGCAGGAGACAGTGCAGCTAAGGCAGTTAGCATGACACGGTCAATGGCTCCACTATTACTTACCCCGTCACCCAAATCAAACGAGGGGATGTGTTCCTTCAGCCAGGGGTAACCAGAACCAGAGGAACACTGGGGCGAGGCAGAATACGAAAGGAGATAAACTCTGAATGATTCCCCGACACCACATCTTAACCGCGGTTCAGTACCCTCATCGTGATCCGTGCCAGACTACTGCCTGTTCAGAGTGGTTGCTTCAATGGCTTTCCGGCAATTGCTCCTTGGAAAGCCCCAGCTTGTTCCACCCAGTCGGCATCAATAAAGCTGCATCGGCACCTGAATCGATAAAGCGTTCATCCTAAGCTCTGATCCTTATTCATAAGGGTCCGCAGGAAAACGGGGGTCTGCCAGGATCTTTGGAGGTTGAAAACTGGCTCGCTAACATTCTCGAAACTAGCGAGCCGGGCAGTTTAACGGCGCTGTGGACAAGCGGAGATGTATTGTTCCGAGCCTACCACAGTAGAAACAGCTGTTGGTCTCACGTCTACGTTGGCGCTCCTCCTAGTTGGCCCGTGTCGCCGGCTTGCATTGGTTCAGATCTGGTGTGCAAGGACCCTCCACTAATCCGTCGTGGGGAATAACGATCAATACATTTCTGGTTCACTTCCTGAAACCGAATGGCCGAGTTGCTGATTGATTGATGGACGCCACTGCTTCTCCCTCCTTCTCTCTCGGCTCTATTATCTTACGCGCTAGATAAAGTAACGCAAGCTGTCTAGGTCACTAGGCTCTGGATCGGTATCAGCTCGTCCTTGAGTTGCTCCGACACCCCTTGGTAAAAACGCCGCTTGTAGTGACTCCTCATTCCAACCACTCTCCACAGCAATGTCCTGACTCGATCCTAACCGTCTGCACACTGCGAGCTCTGGCGAAGAGTGAAAAACCGTTAGCTGCGTCCTTACCTCGGACTGGATTGGTCAAAAAGCTTTCTCATCTCTCCGTGAACTCCTGATATGAAGCCATGCAGGTCCCCTGTCGTTCCCAAACGGTGAAGCCCATTCCCAGAGCTCTTCCGCAGCATTCACTAACAAAGGCTATCCTAGCTTGTCAGTGGCGTTAAGAAGGGGCTTGCAGATCAAAACAGCTAACCCACACTGCATCAGAACTAACGCATCTTCGCATCCCCTCATATTTATCAGGCGTCGGTACCTTGGGTTCACGGAGGAAACCGCTCCAGACACGGGCAGTGAAGATGGTGAAACAGGTGGTGATGAATCGCCCGCAAACTGCAGCTGATCCTTGGATTTGTGTCAAGCTAGCAGATAAGTTCTGGATTGAACGCGCTATCATCCTGTAGGCGGTCTTGTGTTTTGTCCCATGTCTTCCCCTGCCTGGTAATGCATCGGCAAACGGAGTCCAGGTCGCTGGGTTTCATCCTTGGCCGGATCGTTCTGTCCACGTTCTTTCAAAATCGAACCCAGAAGCAACCAGGACAAGGAGCGTAGAAGAAGGTGAGTTTTATTTACAAGTGAATGTGAATGGGTAGTATATCCAGGTGGCGTAGCGGGCAGCGGTGTGAGTTGATGGAGTAAATAGGTGAATCCAATGGGGTATAGCGGAATCCTCCGACGACCAAGCGCGGGAATGGGGGTAATTGATTCCGGGTCTGAGTAACTGAAGACAAAACAAACGGACGGTAAGTTTAAGGCAAGCAATACGTAAAAAACAACAAAACAAATTCTATCCAACTTGATGCTGATTACTATGGACAACATACTGTTCATGGACTAACGATCCGGCAGGGAAATGGATGTCAGGTCCGGGCTTATGAAGAGGAGAGATGAATGATCAGGACCAGTGTGCAGATTAGCTGATGGGATACAGGTGCGGGTAATCAGAACTCCAACTGGCTACATTGCCCGGCAACCAGCAGGCGTGCGTTCCAGGACGCCGGAAAAACACTCCAGGACGAACACAGGCAAAAAAAGACTCAGGGGATTCGTGACAC
>NW_019942514.1:1964044-1965551 GCF_002910315.2 Salvelinus sp. IW2-2015
CACATCCTTGATAAGTATAGGGTACTAGGGGGTAGACTTACCCCCTCCCCCTAAAGAACCAATCTCTCCTTCTAAAATGGATATAATTATTTTTTCTTCTTCATCAATCTACACACAATACCCCATAATGACAAAGCGAAAACATGTTTTTAAAAATACCTTATTTACATAAGTATTCAGACCCTTTGCTATGAGACTCGAAATTGAGCTTAGGTGCATCTTGTTTCCATGAATCATCCTTGAGATGTTTCTGCAACTTGATTGGAGTCCACTTGTGGTAAATTCAATTGATTGGACGTGATTTGGAAAGGCACACACCTCTCTATATAAGGTCCCACAGTTGACAATGCATGTCARAGCAAAAACCAAGAAATGAGGTCGAAAGAWTTGTCCGTAGACCGCCAAGCCAGGATTTTGTCGAGGCACAGATGGCTAAGGCTAGCAAAACATTCTGCAGCATTGAAGGTCTCCAAGAGCACAGTGGCCTCCAGTTTGGAACCACCAAGACTCTTCCTAGAGCTGGCCGCCCGGCCAAATTGAGCAATCGGGGGAGAAGGGCCTTGGCCAGGGAGTTCCTCTGTGGAGATGGGAGAACCTACCAGAAGGACAACAATCTCTGCAGCACTCCACCAATCAGGCCTTTATGGTAGAGGCCAGACGGAAGCCACTCCTCAGTAAAAGGCACATGACAGCCCGCTTGGAGTTTGCCAAAAGGCACCTAAAGACTCTGACCATGAGAAACAAGATTCTCTGGATTGAGAGAAAGATGAACAGATAAGTACAGAAGAGTTCCTTGTTGAAAACCTTCTGCCAGAGCGCTCAGAAACCTCAGACTGGGGCGAAGATTCACCTTCCAACAGGACAATGACCTATGCACTCAGCTAAGACAACGCAGGAGGGGCTTCGGGACAAGTCTCTGAGTGGCCTGAGTCTTGAGTGGCCCAGCCAGAGCCCAGAGCCCAGACTTGAACGCGATGCAAACATCTTGGGAGACCTGAACAATAGCTGTGCAGCGCACACTCCCTAATACAACCTGACAGAGCTTGAGAGGATCAGCAGAGAAGATGGAGAGAACTCCCCAATCAGGTGTTGCCAAGCTTGTAGTGTCATTACCAAGAAGACTCGAGGCTTTTATCGCTGCAAAGGTGCTTCAACAAAGTACTTAATGTAAAGTCTCGTGAATACTTTTTTATTTTTAATACATTTGAAAAAATTATAAAAACAGTTTTTTCTTCGTCATTTATGCGGTTATTGTGTTTTAGATTGATGAGGGGAAAACACAATTGAATCCATGTAGACAAGCTGTAACTAAAAATGTGGAAAAGTAAATGGGTCTTAAATTATTTCGAATTCTCTTGTATCTACAACTTTTCAAAAATGTCAAAAGAAATTAATCAACTTACTCACAAAATCTTTTGTTGAAATATTCTTCAAAAATGTGTGACATAGAGGACATTTTTTTGTGGAGCAAGAGCAGTTGTCAGCCAGGGAAAGTGTTGGTAAATAT
>NW_019942514.1:1966485-2073722 GCF_002910315.2 Salvelinus sp. IW2-2015
TCCTAGGCAGACAGGCGGAGTAGAGAGATTAATAGGATTTGAAAGTACCAGAATTTTCATCAGGATATTTTCTTCTATTTTTTATTTGTCGGCTTAAGGCCTATGTATTTTTACTTAGTTGAAGATGGAAGTTATAGGCCTACATGCCGCCAATGGAGTCAAAGTGTAGGCTATCAATGTGTCCATATGGCAGAGGCTGGTGCTCTTGCCTTAGTTTAATTTGAACTTTTAGATTTTTATAATTTTTCATTCAGATTTTTGATTAACCATGTTGACATTGATTTTGAAAAACTAAAACGTTATTATTGAAATTAAACTGTTCCATGAAAATGTGCATATAAAAAAATTATCATAACTGGCAGCAGATTCGGTAGAAATGGTAGGATAAATTGTAAGCTTCCCCAAAATTGAAACTAACTAGCTGTTCTATGGCCATCTTACCTTCACATAACATATTACTTACTTACTTTATCAAAAACAAATCAACATTTTATCTCTGAACAGGTTGATGATTTATCTTAAGGCTTCCCTAATGTATATTGAAAAAAATTATGGATCTTCTTCATTGGATTATTCTAAATTACAAAATGTGATCACAATTGTTTTGATGGAATGATTTAAAAATGTTTGATGAAACAGAGAACATTTGTAGTTGATCAAGACTAGTGCAAAGGAAATGTAAAATGTTTTGGGGAATTCTTATGTTTTGTTGTTGAGAATTACAGGGGGTGTTACCCAAGGGGGAGTGTCACCCATAGTAACCCTATAAATGCTTACAATGGAACAGTCAACAACATTTTTTTTAGTCATTCATCAAACAATTGTTGATCTCAATTTTTGGTCATTTACAAATAATCCAATGAAGTACGATCCATAATTAAGGCCATTATATGTGATATGTGAGCACTGCCTCTCTCAACCACAAATACACTGTCAAGCCTCCTGTCAATTTGTGAGTGTTTGTTTCCTTGTTAGTTATTTTTCCCTTTACCAACCCTTCCCGTAGTCGGCAATATCACAACTGTTATTCTCTTGTTACAAATTATTGGCTCCCTTGATGAAGATGAGCAAAAAATATATATAATAAATATAAATACTGAGATATACAGTGGGGCAAAAAAATATTTAAGTCAGCCACCATTGTGCAGTTTCCCCACTTAAAAAAGAGCCTGTAATTTTCATCATAGGTACACTTCAACTATGACAGAACAAATTGAAAAAACAAAATCCAGAAAATCAATTGTAGGATTTTTAATGATTTATTTGCAAATTATGGTTGGAAAATAAGTATTTGGTCAATAACAAAAGTTTATCTCAATATTTGTTTATACCCTTCTTGTATGCCAAATGAAAAGGGTCAAACGTTTTTGTAACTTCACAGGTTTTTCACACACTGTTTGTTGGTATTTTGGCCATTTCCTCCTGCAGATGCTCCTCTGAAAGCAGTATGTTTGGGCTGTTGTGCTGGGCAACACGGATTTCATCCCTCCAAGATTTTCTTTCTATGGGGTTTGAGATCTGGAGACTGGCTAGGCACTCCCCAGGGACCCTTTGAAAATTGGCTTCTTCACGAAGCCACTCCTTCGTTGCCCGGGGCGGTGTGTTTTTTTGGCGATCATTGTCATGCTCAAAAGACCAAGCCACGTTTCACTTCAATGACTTGTTGATGGAAGGAGGTTCAACTTCAAAATCTCCGATACAGGCCATTCATTCTTCCTTTACACGGATACAGTCGTCCTGGTCCTTTGCAGAAAAAAGCCCCAAAGCATGAATGTTTCACCCCACTTCGGCTTATAGTAAGGTATGGTGTTTCTTTTGGATGCATACTCAGCATTCTTTGTCCTTCAACATCGAGAGTTTGAGTTTTCAAAAATTTCCTATTTTGGTTTCATCTGACCATATGACATTCTCCGTCAATCTTCTTCTGGATTCATACCAATGCTCTTAGGCCAGCTTCAAACGGGGCCTGAACATGTAACTGGCTTAAAGCAGGGGGACATCTGGCACTGTCAGGATTTTGAGTCCCTGGCGGCGTAGTGTGTACTGTGGTTAGGCTTTGTTACTTTGGTCCAGCTCTCTCAAAGTCATTCACTAGGTTCCCCGTGTGGTTCTGGGATTCTTGCTCACGCGTTCTTGTGACATTTGACCCACGGGTCAGATCTGCGTGGGAGCCCCAGATCGAGGGAGATTATCAGTGGTCTTGTATGTTCTCCATTTCCTATAATTGCTTCCACACGTTGTAGTTTCTTCAACCAAGCCTGCTTACTATGCAGATTCAGTCTTCCCAGCCTGGTGGCAGGTCTACATTTTGTTTCTGGTGTCCTTTACAGTCTTTGGTCCTTGGCCATAGTGGAGTTTGGAGTGTTCTGTTTGAGGTTGTGGACAGGTGTCTTTTATACTGATAAAAGTTCAAACAGGTGCCTTAATACGGTATACGAGTGGAGGACAGAGGAGCTCTTAAAGAAGAAGTTAACAGTTCAGTGAGAGCCAGGAATTCTTCTTGTTTGTAGGTGACCAAATATACTTATTTTCCACCAATCATTTGCAAATAATTCATAAAAAATCCTACAATGTGATTTTCTGGGATTTGTTTTTTCTCATGTTTTGTCTGTCATAGTTGAAGTGTAACCTATGATGAAAATTACAGGCCTCTCTCATCTTTTTAAAGTGGGAAGAACTTGCAATTGGTGGTGACTAATACGTTTTTTGCCACACTGTTTATACTGGTGTAGAAAAGATTAAGAACACCTTGGCTAATATTGAGCTGCATTTAACAAGTGAAATCAATAAGGGATCATAGCTTTCCACTGGTTTTCTATATATGGAAAGAGCAGGTGTTTTAATGTTTTGTACATCTCAGTGTATTGTATGTCCAAAAATGTAGAAATTATATTAATGGTCATTTTGCTGTTATGGGTCTAATTTTGCTTGTAAAGGTCAATATATCTGAACTTTACAGTACTCAGGAAATTCTTGCCAAAAACCTGGTTGCTACTGTATGCCAGGAGGGCTGACACTTGGCTGCAAGACAAATAACCCAGCACCAATTTAAATCCATAAAGAAATGGTTCATTGACCACAAACTCAACATTTTGCAATTGGCCCCAATCTCAAGTCCTCTTTGAACACATTGAAAACAACTCATTAAACATTTTTGGGAACAAGGCTCAGTGTTGCGTATCTTCACAGGTTGCAATAGTTTTGGCCCAATATTTGAGAATTACATTTTTTTTACTTGCGAAATTAATAATAGAATTTCCCATTTGTTTGAGCATTGCAATATAGCTAGTATTTGTATTATTTATATATTATTTATCTAGTTTGCTTTGCTCATCTTTTATCAGGGTGAAATAATTATGGACTACGGTATGTGACATTCAAATCAAATCAAAGGTTATTTGTCACGTGCACGAATCAACAGGTGGTAGAACTTAAACAGTGAAATGCTTAACTTACAGGCTCTAACAATAGTTGGCAAGAAAATGTGGGTGTGTGTGTGTGTGTGTGGTGTGTGTGGTGTGTGTGTGTGTGTGTGTGTGTTGTGTGTGTTGTGTGTGTTGTGTGTGTGTGTGTGGGGGGGGAGGGGGGGGGGGGGTAAGTAAAGAAATAGAACATACAGTAAAAGACATTTGAAAATAAGAGTAGCAGGCTTATACAGCAACACGGTTAGTAGGCCTGATTGAGGTAGTAGTAATGTAGGTAGGTTAAAGTGACTATGCATATATGATGAACAGAGAGTAGCAGAGCGTAAAAAGAGGGGTGGCGGGTGTGAAGACACAATTGCAGATAGCCCGGTTAGCAATGTGCGGGAGCACTTGGTTGGTCGGGCCAATTGAGGTAGTATGTACATGAATGTATAGTAAAGTGGATATGGATATAGATTAAACCGAGAGTAGCAGTCAGCGTAAAAAGAGGGGTTTGGGGGGGGGACAACAATGCCAATAGTCGGGGTAAAGAACTGTTGAGAAGCCTTTTTGTCCTAGACTTGGCACTCCGGTACGTTTCCATGGCGGTAGTAGAGAGAACAGTCTAAATGACTGGGCGTGGCTGGGTCTTTGACATTTTTAGGACCTTCCTCTGACATCGCTGGTGTAGAGGTCCTGGATGGCAGGCAGCTTATAGCCCAGTGATGTACTGGGCGTACGCACTACCTCTGAAGTGCCTTGCGGTCGGAGGCCGAGCAATTGCCTGTACTCAGGCAGTGATGCAACGGGTAGGATGCTCTCGATGTTTGCAGCTGTGAACTTTTGAGGATCTAGGACTCTGCAAAACTCTTTTAGTTTCCTGAGGGGGAATAGGCCTTTGTTCGTGCCCTCTTCACGATGTCTTGGTGTGTTTTTGGACCATTCTAGTTTGTTGTTGATGTGGACACCAAGGAATTTGAAGCTCTCAACCTGCTCCACTACAGCCCCGTCGATGAGAATGGGGACGTGCTCGGTTCTCCTTTTCCTGTAGTCCACAATCATCTCCTTAGTCTGGTTACGTTGAGGGATAGGTTGTTATTCTGGCACCACCCGGCCAGGTCTCTGACCTCCTCCCTATAGTCTGTCTCCCCTCTCTCTCTCTGTATTCTCCCCTCTCTCATTTGTATTTGTTTGTATTTAATTCAACTATTCAAAAATTAGGATTTTGATTGCATGGCCCGAATCAACAGTTGAAAGTTTCATAATAATAAGAAAATATGGACAAAGGGAAAAAATAAAGATGGGTGTGAATAGAGAACAATTTATATGGGTCTAATTTGTTTTAATAAATGTTTAATAAAAATACAGACTTTTTGTTTTAGGGGTTGATGCACTCAAATGAGTCTCAGAGAGAGAGGGGGGCACAGCCTCTAAAATTAATCTCTCTGGAGTGAGAGAGGATGGGGGCACTGCCTCTAAAATGAGTCTCGCAGAGAGGGCACTGTCTCTACAATGAGTCTATCTGGTGAACATGACGCCGAAGCTAAGAGGTAAGATGAGAATTCAGCACCTGCTGATGCATGTTCTCGATGTTAGAGGTTAGTGAAATTAATTCATCATCATGAGGCAGAATATCTGAGACTAAGGGCACGACTCAATCAGTAGCACAGAAGATTAGAGTTATAGCACGATTGACATTTAAAGGCAATGTTTCCGGGTTCGCAGAGACTACATTCACGTGAAGGGAGGCCTTCACTGGAAATTTACGGAAAAAACGTTTCAGTATCAACCGGGCTACAACGTAGATCTTCGGCACTACGGATTGAATCGAGCCCTAAATGTCTATTTGTTGTGTGAAGCCCAATCCAGCAGGAGAGACCCGCCTCACCTGCAACCAGCTATGTGTCCATAAATAGTAACCAGTCTTTGTATCGACCTATGGAATTCAGAGAGGGAGAGTTTTCTACTGAACAATGGTAAGAACTCATGAGTTATGGTCAATGAGTAAAACAACTGAGCCTCAATCGAAGAATCCACTACTTCTCAGATAGAGTTCAGTGTGTCAAATCGGAGGGCCTGTTGTCCGGACCTCTGGCANTCCCTAATACAACCTGACAGAGCTTGAGAGGATCAGCAGAGAAGAATGGGAGAAACTCCCCAAATCAGGTGTGCCAAGCTTGTAGTGTCATACCCAAGAAGACTCGAGGCTTTTATCGCTGCCAAAGGTGCTTCAACAAAGTACTAAGTAAAGKCTCTGAATACTTTTTTATTTTTAATACATTTGAAAAAATATATAAAAAACAGTTTTTTCTTCGTCATTATGGGTTATTGTGTTTAGATTGATGAGGGAAAACAACAATTGAATCCATTTTASAACAAGGCTGTAACGTAACAAAATGTGGAAAAAGTAATGGGGTCTAAATTATTTCCGAATTCTCTGTATCTACAACTTTTCAAAATGTCAAAGAAATTAATCAACTTACCACAAAATCATTTTGTTGAAATATCTTCAAAAATTGTGGTGACATAGAGGACATTTTTTGTGGAGCAAGAGCAGTGTCAGCCAGGGAAAGTGTTGGTAAAATAATTTGGTGACATCTTGTGGTCTTAATGTGAGTTACAGTGTGTGTGTGTGGGGGGGGGGATATTGTACTCTAATAGTTCTTCACTGTATTTGAAAAATCTTTCCAATATTCTCCTGGCCTCGATAATCGCCAAGCTTCGGTGTGAAAGAGAAACATATCATGATCTGATGAACCCATATATCCAGTGGAAAGTCAGAAAAAACAGCTGTCTGTCCCGAGCTCACTGGTGCAGGAAACTCTAGGCAGACAGGCGGAGTAGAGAGATTAATAGGATTTGAAAGTACCAGAATTTTCATCAGGATATTTTCTTCTATTTTTATTTGTCGGCTTAAGGCCTATGTATTTTACTTAGTTGAAGATGGAAGTTATAGGCCTACATGCCGCCAATGGATCAAAGTGTAGGCTATCAATGTGTCCATATGGCAGAGGCTGGTGCTCTTGCCTTAGTTTAATTTGAACTTTTAGATTTTTATAATTTTTCATTCAGATTTTTGATTAACCATGTGACATTGATTTTGAAAAACTAAAACGTTATTATTGAAATTAAACTGTTCCATGAAAATGTGCATATAAAAAAATTATCATAACTGGCATGCAGATCGGTAGAAATGGTAGGATAAATTGTAAGCTTCCCCAAAATTGAAACTAACTAGCTGTCTATGGCATCTTACCCTCAACATAACATATTACTACTTTACTCAAAAACAAATCAACATTTTATCTCTGAACAAGTTGATGATTTATCTTAAGGCTTCCCTACATGTATATTGAAAAAAATTATGGATCTTACTTCATTGGATTATTTCTAAATTACCAAAAATGTGATCAACAATTGTTTTGATGGAATGACTTAAAAAATGTTGATGAAACAGAGAACATTTGTAGTTGATCAAGACTAGTGCCAAGGAAATGTAAAAATGTTTTGGGGACATCTTATGGTTGTTGTTGAGAATTACAGGGGGTGTCTTACCCAAGGGGGAGTGTCACCCCATAGTACCCTATAAATGCTTACAATGGAACAGTCAACAACATTTTTTTWAGTCATTCCATCAAAACAATTGTTGATCAAATTTTTGGTCATTTACAAATAATCCAATGAAGTAAGATCCATAATTAAGGACCATTATAATGTGATAATGTGAGCACTGCTCCTCTCACCACAAATACACTCTCAAGCCTCCTGTCAATTTGTGAGTGTTTGTTTCYTTGTTAGTTATTTTTCCCTTTACCAAACCTTCCCGTAGTCGGCAATATCACAACTGTTATTCTCTTGTTACAAATTATTGGCTCCCTTGATGAAGATGAGCAAAAAATACTATATAAAATAAATATAAATACTGAGATATACAGTGGGGCAAAAAAATATTTAGTTAGCCACCAATTGTGCAAGTTCTCCCACTTAAAAAGATGAGAGAGGCCTGTAATTTTCATCATAGGTACACTTCAACTATGACAGACAAAATTAGAAAAAAAAATCCAGAAAATCACATTGTAGGATTTGTAATGAATTTATTTGCAAATTATGGTGGAAAATAAGTATTTGGTCTGAAAAAACTTTTCAGTATCAACCGGGCTACAACGTAGATCTTCGGCACTACGGATTGAATCGAGCCCTAAATGTCTATTTGTTGTGTGAAGCCCAATCCAGCAGGAGAGACCCGCCTCACCTGCAACCAGCTATGTGTCCATAAATAGTAACCAGTCTTTGTATCGACCTATAGAATTCAGAGAGGGAGAGTTTTCTACTGAACAATGGTAAGAACCCCATGAGTTATGGTCAATGAGTAAAACAACTGAGCCTCAATCGAAGAATCCACTACTTCTCAGATAGAGTTCAGTGTGTCAAATCGGAGGGCCTGTTGTCCGGACCTCTGGCAGTCTCTATGGGGGTGCCACAGGGTTCAATTCTCATCTGTAAATAGTCCATCCAACTACCTCATCCCCATACTGTTATTTATTTATCTTRCTCCTTTGCACCCCAGTATCTCTACTTACACATGCATTTTCTGCACATCTATCACTAAAGTGTTTAACTGCTATATTGCAATTACTTCGCCACTATGGCATATTTATTGCCTTACCTCCCTTATCTTACCTCATTTGCACACACTGTATATAGACTTTTGTTTTTGTATTATTGACTGTGTGTTTGTTTATTCCATGTGCAACTCTGTGTTGTTGTTTTGCTTTGCGACCTGCTTTATCTTGGCCAGGTCGCAGTTGTAAATGAGAACTTGTTCTCAACTAACCTACCTGGTTAAATAAAGGTTTTTAAAAATATAATCCAGCAAGTGGAAAGTTCGATACTGATGATGAAGTGAAACAGACTGAAAAACAATCTAAGAATCCAGCAAGTTTAAACGTCAATATTCATGACTTGATACAGATTGAGGCACAATCCAAGAATCCAGCAAGTTGAAGGCTCGATATTGATGACTTGATACAGATTGAGACTCAACCAAAAAAATCCAGCAAGTGGAAAGGTCGATACTGATGACTTGATACGGATTGAGCCTCAATCCATGAATCCATCAAGTGGAGAGGTTGATAATGAGGATTTGATACAGATTGAGACACAATCCAATAATCCAGCCAGTGAAAAGGTTGATACTGATGACTTGATACGGAATGAGACTCAATCCAAGAATCCTGCAAGTGGAAAAGTCGATACTGATAATGAGGTGATACAGGTTGAGACACAAACAAAGTATCCAGCCAGTGGAAAGGTTGGTATTGATGACTTGATACAGTTTGACACACATTCCTTGAGTCCTTGACTACATACAGTCCTTGAGTACATGTTGAGTACAGATAAGAGAGCAAAGATGCCTAAGACTCTGACAGATGTACACACACACTTCCTGGTATTTCAAGCCAAACAGAAAATGGCTAAATATAGTGGAAAAAACATGGTAGATACACACTAGGATAAAGAGAGCATTCTGGCACTGGGAAAACTGGCTTTTCTACAGCTGGAAAAAGGCAACTGTAACGGCTTTCTTCTGTGGACGAAGGAGAGGACCAAAGCGCAGCGTGGTTAGTGTTCATCATGTTTAATAAAGACGATAAACGTGAACACTACAAAATACAAAACAACAAATGTGAAAAAACCRAAACAGTTCTGTCTGGTGCAGACACACGAAGACAAAAGACAACCACCCACAAAACCCAACACAAAACAGGCTACCTAAATATGGTTCCCAATCAGAGACAATGACTAACACCTGCCTCTGATTGAGAACCATATCAGGCCAAACATAGAAACGGGAAAACTAGACACACAACATAGAATGCCCACTCAGCTCACGTCCTGACCAACACTAAAACAAAGAAAACACAAAAGAACTATGGTCRGAACGTGACAGCAACCTGATTTTCCATGAGGCAGACCTGGAAGAGTGTGGCAATGATGTCACTGAAGCTTCTGTATACTCAGGAGTGTGCACAGGGATATTTAGGGAGGAAAGTGGAGTGGTCCAGAAGAAGATGTACTGTTTTGTGCGTCGGAGAATTCAGGAGTTTCTTGCTGCTCGATATGTTTTTCTCTCATTCAACAACAACAATGTGAATGCACTAGTCAAATTGGACTAATTTCCGAGACAGACCCGATGACAGTCTTCCACAAGAGTGCTGTTGATAAGGCCTTACAAATCCGAAATGGACATCTTGACCTGTTCCTCCGCTTCCTTCTGAGCCTCTCACTGGAGTCCAATCAGAAACTCTTAGAAAGAATACTGACACAGTCAAGAAATAGCTCAAAGAGTCATGAGGAGACAGTCAAGTACATCAAGGAGAAGATCAGGGAGATTCCCTCTCTAGAGAGATGCATCAATCTGTTCCACTGTCTAAATGAACTGAATGACCATTCTCTAATGGAGGAGATCCAAACCTACCTGAGCTCAGGTGGAAAATAACTCTCACTTGCACAATGGTCAGCTCTGGCCTTTGTGTTGCTGACTTCAGAACAGGTCCTGGACATGTTTGACCTAAAGAAATACATCAGATCAGAAGAATGTCTTCTGAGGCTGCTGCCTGTAGTCAAAGTTGTGAAAACAGCTCTGTAAGTATGCACATTATATTTAAAATCTGATGAGCAGGGATATTTATCATGTGTTACATATCATCAAATGCAAAACCCTCATCATTGTATTTTTAACGCATCTTGTCTAGGTTAAGTCAATGTGAACTTACAGAGACATGCTGTAGTCCTCAACTCTGACCTCAAACCCCTCATACATGAGAGAGCTGGACTTGAGTGACAATGACGTGAAAGATTCAGGAGTGAAGCTGCTCTCTAGAGGACTGATGAATCCCCACTGTAAAGACATAGTTTAGAAAGTTGTTTTAGTTGCCTGGCTTGCTAGAGTTGCATATACAAAATATGTTTTAAAGGGATGACTTTATTGGTGTTAAAATAGAGGAAATATGCTGTTTGGAGTACAAGGCGTCTGATGTCATGCAGAGACTTGTTTATACTTTTTCATAACGGCAATGACAAATTCGATGTCGGACGACAATAGAATTTTCATGATGTCACTGCGACAAGTGTCTACAGACATGTCGACAGTTTAATAACCAGCTTTTAAACTTTTTTCATGTCTGTGTGACAAGGAAACCGACAGTCGCAGTAACGGTCTACAGACATTCCACCGTAGTATAAATTAAATATTGTTTTGACAGCAAAACTTGACGCATTTTAATTGTTTACAGACATGTCGTTAGACCAAGTATAAACCAGCCTTAAGCCTGTGCCAACATGAGCCGTAAACCTGTGTCAACATTATTTGGTGAAATTGTGTGGTTCAGTACAATAGAGGCCTCACATGACTGTCTTTTGTAAGGTAGAGGCAAAGGCATGCTCTGCAGCTTGGGTCTCCTTTTCCAATTCAATTTATATAATTTATTTAGGTTGAATATGTGTAGACCTACCTCCAACTGCTGTGAGGCTCTGGCCTCAGCTCTCAGCTCTAATTCTCAACACCTGAGAGAGCTGGAACTGAGTGACAATGATCTGCTGGATTCAGGAGTGAAGCTGCTTTCTGCTGGACTGGAGAATGCACACTGTAAACTTGAGATACTGAGGTAAGTCTTGCTGTACTTGTTCAACATAGTTTTTCACAATTCTTTCACATGGCTTTTAGGGCACAATATTGGCCCAGTGTTTTTTGGTTCAGCTAAACTGAATGTTCATAGTTCCCAAACAAATAACTTTAAATTAATGATATCAAATAATGTGTTGACTTTCATAAAGATATGGAATATTTCTGGGAATAAGAAACCGTGTCATGGAAAAGGGCGAAATACAGAGCACTTGGTCCACCGCCAGAGGGTAGTGGTGTCATTGAAATCATATTAAACTCTCTGCTAGGTTGTCATTCTGTGGAGTCAAAGAGGAAGGCTGTGCTTCTCTGGCCTCAGCTCTGAAGTCAAACCCCTCACACATGAGAGAGCTAGACCTGATCTTCAACTGCCCAGGAGACTCTAGAGAGAGACTGCTCTCTGCTAGATTGAAGGACCCACACTTCAAACTCAAGTAAGTTGATTATTTAGGTGAATATCTAGCAATGCACGGAATTATACAGTTAGCGTCTATGTATAATATTTTGACCCTCTTTCTCTCTTCGTCGAAAAGCTCAGTTTACACACAGCACTGCATAGGCCCACATAGGCTGTTGCGTGCGTGCGCGTGCGCATGCATATGTCAATCACATGTGCGTGCGCGTGCCGTAGTATGGACCGTGGAGAGTGCTGGGCTGATAAACCTGGGCAAAAGAGATTTTTATGTTATTTCATTAAAAGTAAAAAAAAATAGAGCAAGCATTCCAAAGTGAATAATGATGATTTGTAAATGTATTGTTCCTTGGTCTCCCCCATCAGATGCCTGTGAGCTCACACTGGACACACGCACAGTACACAAACTGCTCTCACTGCCTGAGGAGAAGAGAAAGGTGACACGGGAGAAAGAGGAGCAGCAGTATCCTGATCACCCAGATATATTTCAGATAGAGCCACAGGTGCTGTGTAAAGAGGAGCTGTGTGGGCGCTGTTACTGGGAGGTAGAGTGGAGGGATGGGGCTGGGATAGGAGTGACATATAAAGGAATCAGCAGGAGGCAGGGAGGTCACGATTCAAGTCTTGGACACAATGACAAGTCATGGATTCTATTCTACTCGCATAACAAATGTTATGCCCATCACAATAATAAGACCACTAGGATACCTGCCTCCTTCTCCCACTCTAACAGAGTAGGAGTGTATCTGGACAGGGTGACCGGCACTCTTTCCTTCTAGTGTCTCATCCAAAACACTCACCCACCTGTCCACATTCTACGCCACATTCACTGAACCCCTCTACCCAAGGTTTCGGTTTCGGCTCGACTCGTCAGTGTCCCTGTGACGGGTAGAACAGCCTCCTCTGTCCTGGAGCAACACCTGAGTCTTTAGGGAAGTCAAACTCCTGTTCAAACACAACCATGTGTCATGACAGAATAGGTTTCACGTTGAACTTGACCACACACACGTAAACACACTCAAGTCATGAGTTAACATCTGTTCATGTACTGTACATCATCATTAATATACTTCAATGTAGTTGACCACTGTAGTTGAATATACCCCACTGTAGTTGACCATATACTCCACTGTAGTTGAATGTATTCCATCGTAGTTGACCACACTGCACTGTAAAAACATTTAATTTGGAGGGATCTCAAGCAGTGATCTCGTCATTTCTTATCCTTGGTTTTTATAAATGTTTATGTTTAATTATGTCATTGTTGTAACTGTAATTCTCTTTCTGTATGAACTCAATACACTGAATGGAATATCCTGTACATGTCAGATTTATTTAGCAAAATTGAGTTGAATAAAAGATTTACAAATGTTACTTGACTGAAAATATTGTTTTGTTATAGCATGCTAATACCGGTTATCAATTTAATTTGCTTGATAGCGAGTTTACTCATTTTAAAATGCATATGCTCCATGCCTCTCTCGACCTAGTTACTGCTCTGTACATGGTTGGATTCACTTAGAATGTAACACTCAAACTTCATCATTCCTAAAAACTCCAGCGTTGTTTGCATTCTATTTCGAACCCCCATTTTATCATCCCAGGTTCATCATTCATCTCTCTTCCTTTCTTCAGGCGGTTCAGATAACATCTCCTCCTCTTTTTCCAACCCTGCGGATCACTACTGTAAAGTCTTCTAAATGATCTCTATTTTTTCTCAAATGGAAGGAGGCTGACAGAGGAGCGCTTTGTTTCTCACTCTTGATATCTTTAATTGCTGGTAAAAGACACACACACACAGACAGTGTGTTGAGTACTTGGTGACTGCAGTTCTTATAAAAGGATCTCCATAAATGGTGATGCAAACTAAAACATGCAGTCCTATGAGATACAATAATAAACGTATAATATCATAAAAAGTCAGAAGTATGTTGAAGATTTAAGTGGGGCTTTTGCTTTGCAAGCCCCACAATAAAATGACAAGGGAACAACATTCCCACCTCTTTCATTGTCAATAATAAAATTTTGACCATATTCTTGATGAAGAATGTTAATAAACTCACTCACTTGAGACCACAAAATCAATCAAATAGTGCTGCTAATAGCTCTATGTTGACAACATTTTTTCAGAGATTCAGTTATAAAATAAATTAAGTTCATTATCATTTATACACACATTCTACCTGGTTTAAGTCATTTAAGTTCAGACTGGAGTATTTTTTWWATMAAAAATAAATAAATCATTATAATTKTATTTTTMTTTTAATTACTCAGACACCCGAGTGGGTACTCAAAACCTCCCAAATGTGCGTCGCGACCCATCAGTTGAGAATCGCTGCATTAAAATACTTGCGTGACATACCTGGAAAAGACACACACACACACACACACACAAACAAACATGGTCCTGTGTCTTGGTGAATACTTGGCGACTGCAGTTTTTACAACAGAATCTGGGTATCGAGAAATAAAATCATATTTCTTTATTCAAGAAACCAATGCTAATGTGAGCATACCTATAGCATAACCATATTAACCAATGGGCGGAGCTAGCATAGCTAACTGAGGTGAAATGCGAAATGTCCAGTTACTGGGCAGAAGTCCAATTAAACCATCACAAAACACGCTAACATAAATAACGGGGATAGCACTTTAGAGGTTTACAAYTTACAACAAGTTATACAGTATATCTAAAAAATATTGAAATACAATGGATAGCTTGGTGCACAATACATAGCTACCTCCAGCAATGGTAAAACAACTAAGCTGAGAACGCAAAAGACCCAGGATGTGACCACAGAACTGCAGTCCCATATTACGCCAGTAGAGATCACTCTGAACACATGACAACATGAAAAACATTTTTGGGGGTGAGTCACTCAACTCAACAGGGATATTTCTAACACTGTTATTTTATTTATTTATATATTTACCCTTTATTTAACTAGGCAAGTCAGTTAAGAACAAATTCTTATTTACCCCGGCCAAAACCTAACCCGGAGAACCCTGGTCCAATACACCTGTCTGCTCACAAGCTGCTCTGTAGCTCCATCAACAGTGTGTAGCAACATCTCTGCATATATGCATACTGTTATTAATACATACGCATGTTGTGATGTAGCCCGATGTAGTCATTTTGTTGTTACATCTTTTCTTTTATTTGTAGTGTTTATCGCTTAAGGAGACTCGGACCGTCTCTCTCTCTCTCTCGTTCGTCTCTTCTCTTCTCACTCGTCTCTCTCTCTCTCTTCTGCTCTCCTCTCTCTTCTCTCTCTCCTCCTCTCTTCTCTCTCTCTCTCTCTCTTCTCTCTCTCTCTCTCTCTTCTCATCTCTCTCTCTCTCTCTTCTCTCTCTCTCTCTCTCTCTCCTCTCTCTCTCTCTCTCTCTCTCTCTCTCTCTCTCTCTCCTCTCTCTCTCTTCTCCTCTCTCTCTCTCTCTCTCTCTCTCTCTCTCTTCTCATACAGTTATATATAATTGTGAGTGGCAATAAAACAAATATTAGGATTAATATGCATATGCCACCATGTGATCACATTATAGCAATAAAATATAAATAAAAACAACGGAGTGGCTGCGGTTCCGTATTTTCTGGAACAGGTATTTTCTGGACTAATGATATGGAGATCTCTGCACTTGTGCAGCAGGATCCGTTACCGCTTCCCCCTTCGAGTCCTTTCGCCTGCTGCTCAGTGCTCAACCTGTGACTCCGCTGCCACTTGTACATGAAACACAGTTTGAACAAACTTAGTTCTTTGTCTGTCTAACAGTAATCTATTGCAAACATAAGCACGACACAACGGGCAGTCTAGCGATTTCATTTTCTTTTCAGGAGGGGAGTTAGCCTACATGCAGCTATTTAGGCATTACTGCATGCAAGACACTGACAGGCAGTCAATAGCAAACATTGGCTATTGAGAGCCAGGAGGCAGAGTTATTTGTTCAGCAACACTGGCTATATGGCAGCAGAACTATAAAGACTACATCATCACACAAAACGCCTRTAGTYTTGCCCCAATGCAATGTGTAGACGGCGTCTTGTTTGTGTTACGGCAACATCTGTTACAACAGAAAGCCTTCATATTTTTTGAACRTTAGTTCAAATCGGTGGTTTTTATTTCAGCACAAAACAACACCGGCAACAGACCRACGAACAACAGCAAAAGAAACACAGCCACGGCCACAGAGATGAGTAAACCGCCCCTTCCATGCAAGGCCTCAAACGACCTACCTTGGGTACTCATGACAGCAGGCCCCCATTTCTAAGGTGTGTGTCTGTTTGTCTTGATTTGACCTGCASTGCCTGTGATTTCTGAAACATTGCCTACTCAGATTTTCTTTTAACTACAGTAGGCTAGGCCTACTTACAGTAGCCTACACACTCCAATGCAAAATATCAACTGTCTGTTCACCTGTTCAATTCTACTGTATGTTGTAAACTGCGCTCATTTCGCATGCATAGAGMAAAAACTTGAAATTATAATAGGCACAATTAAATGAGAGATGCACATGTTTGTATGGCTTCTTCGGGAATATGAACTCATCATGGCCAGGAAAGGTGAGGAATTGATTCTGCAATGTTTATGATATACACTGAGTGTACAAAAGATTAGGAACACAGGCTCTTTCCATGACATAGACTGACCAGGTGAATAGGCTACAGGTGAAAGCTATGGTCCCTTATAGATGTCACTTGTTCAATCCATCAATTAGTGTAGATGAAGGGGAGGAGACAGGTTAAAAAAGGATGTTAAGCATTGAGACAATTGAGACATGGATTGTGTATGTGTGCCATTCATAGGGTGAATGGACAAGACAAAATATATAAGTGCCTTTGAACAGGGCATGGTAGTAGGTGCCAGGTGCACCGGTTTGAGTCAAGAACTGCAAAAAACAGTTTCCCGTGTATATCAAGAATGGTCCACCACCCAAAGGACATCCAGCCAACTTGACACAACTGTGTGAAGCATTATAGTCAACATGGTCCAGCATCCCTGTGGAATACTTTCCACACCTGGTAGAGTGCATTCTCCAACGAATTGAGGCTGTTSTGAGGGCAAAAGGGGGTGCACCTCAATATTAGGAAGGTGTTCCTAACATTTTGTACACTCAGTGCATGTATTATGTTTATTAATGAAATATTGTCTACTTGAGAAATGTGACATTTACAGTAGGCTATTCAGACGTAGTCTACAAACGTCAATGGAAAAGGTGAACCGTCTGTTCTACTGTTAAACTGTGCTTCGGATCGGATCGMATAGATAGAGCAAAATACTTGAAATAGCTTATCGATTTACTACAGTGAAGTGGGTCCAATTAAATGAGAGATGGGACAAATGGTAGCCTATATCCTAACTTGTTATAGGCCTATAGGCTATTTCGCGAGTATGAAACCATCACATTCAGAAAACGTTTGCAATCATGGAAATGAAATAAAAAATATGAAATAGACTCCAATGAGCAGATTAGATTAACTTCTCTAGGGTAGGGGGCAGCATTTTCACGTTTGGATGAAAAGCATACCCAAATTCAACTGCCAACTACTCATCCCCAGAAGATAAGATATGCATATTGTTAGTAGATTTGTATAGAAAACACTCTGACGTTTCTAAAACTGTTTGAATCATGTCTGTGAGTATAACAGAACTTATTTAGCAGGCGAAACCCCGAGGACAAACCATTCAGATTTTTTTTTTTTTAGGTCACTCTCTTTTCAATGAGGTTTCATTGGGAAACCAGATTTAGCGACCTGCTTGCGTTCCTACGGCTTCGCATGGATGTCAACAGTCCTGAGAAATTGGTTGAGGTTATTCTTTGTGTAATGAGAAGTCGGCCATCTTGAAGTCGAGTCACCTAGGTGTCCTGTTTGATCGAAGTGCGTGAGCAGAAAGCTGGCTTTAGTTGGTTTTAATCCTGTATTGAACACAGATCATCCCGTCTTCAATTTTATCGATTATAACTGTAAAAAAATACCTAAAATTGTATTACAAATGTAGTTCAAATTTTTGGGCAAGAGTTTACAGGTAACCTTTGAGATATTTTGGTCGTCACGTTTGAGCAAGTTGGAACTGTGTTTTTCTGGATCAAAAGCGCCAAATAAATGGACATTTTGGATATATATCGATGGAATTAATCGAACAAAAGGACCATTTGTGATGTTTATGGGACATATTGGAGTGCCAACAACAGAAGCTCGTCAAAGGTAAGGCATGAATTTATATTTTTATTTCTGCGTTTTGTGTTCGCTGCTGGGTTGAAATATGCGTATCTCTTTGTTTACAATGGTGCTATCCTCAGACAATAGCATCGTATGCTTTCGCCGGAAAAGCCTATTTGAATTCTGACATGTTGGCTGGATCACAACCAGTGTAGCTTTAATTTGGTATTCTTCATGTGATTTAATGAAAGTTTGATTTTATAGTAATTTTCATAGTAAATTAATTTTAATTTGGCGCTCTGTCATTTTCTCAGGCTTTTTTGCCAAGTGAGACAGTAGCGTCCTGTCTAACCTCAGATCATTTTGGATATAAATATGAACTTACCGAACAAAACATACATGTATTGTGTAACATGAAGTCCTATGAGTGTCATCTGATGAAGATCATCAAAGTTAGTGATAAATTTTATCTCTATTTCTGCTTTTGTTACTGCTCTCGTTTGGCTGGAAAAATGGCTGTTCTTTTCTGTGACTGGCTCATACTACCATTCTCGTTTGGTGTTCTTTCGTCGTAAAACAATTTTTGAAATCGACCACTTTTGCCTGATTTAACAACAAGTATTTTTTAAAATGGTGTAAAATACTTGTATGTTTCGAGAATTTAAATTATGGGATTTCTGTTGTTAAAATTTGGCGCCCTGCAGTTTCACTGGCTTGTTGACTGAGTGGGACGCTACCGTCCGCCACATACCCTAGAGAAGTTAACATATTTTATTTGAAATTACCTTTTAGTTGCTAGGCCTTTATTTAGTTTTAATTTGCTCTCAGCTTCTGATAAAAATGTGATGGTGCCCCAACCAAAATTTGACTGAGTTGTGGAATGACATATGTGTTGTCATTCCCATGTCCCGACCAAACGATAGCCCTCTTTGTCGCAATGACAGAACATGACCAGAGCGCTTGCAGCTTGTGCAGGGTCCCATAATGAGAGACGACTTTGACTGCGACCTCCTTTCCAATTCCCACACACATACAACACGCATCTGCACGCACAACTGCACCGAGATCCAGAGACGCACGCCACGCCACCGCTGGCACGACGCACGTACGCACCGCACCGCACGACGACGACGCACGCACGAGCGCACACACAGACACACACCACAAGCCGCAACAACACACCACACACACACACACACACAAACACACACACACACACAACAGTTACGAATGGCCCTCTAGTGGGAATTGAACAGTGAATGTGGTTTATATTGATCTATGGAGCAGACTTCTCAGACTACCCTTCATATATCCATCCATTGTACCTCAGGTTAATGAGAGCATTGGTTTATCACTGCTACATACCCTCAGCTCTCTCTCCACTACAATGTCACCCCCACACACACCCACACACCTGCCTCTCAATACAAAAGGCCTGCTCGCATTGACAGACAATATTGATCCTTGTCAGTCTGTCTTTCTCCTCTTGTTGTCACAAATTGGATCTTAGGATAAAAAGGGGACAGTTATATCATTTGGGATGGAAACCTGCAGATATGTGCCAATGCATAGAAAGGTTTACACTACAGAACGCATTATACAATTGGACAAATTTAGACCATTTAGAGGTAAAAAGAAATGTCTGAAATAATATGTTGTTGAATTAAACAAACAGGGCCGTCGATAAATGTTCGTTCAGATTTGAGATTTTCCACATCGTAGATCAATACTGTCCATGTCTATCTTTACCTCGTTTATTATCTTGCTATAAAGTTTGTTTAACTTCACCACACATTTTCTCTTCCTCTCAGTCTTTTTAAAGTCGCCAATCACTGTCTAGGGAGGTGACATCATCGACCGGGAGTTGTATGAAGAACTCCGGTTACCACGGATCGTTTTCAGGGGTCAGAGTCAGACGGCATGTGATTGGCACATAAGATGTCTAGGGCAGGGGGCCAGGAATAACCCTACCCCTACCTTCCCCCACCCAACCCCACTTGTATAAGGAGTGAGGAGTAAGCCATGGTTCATGAGGCCGCTTCGACAGGTAGGCCTTATATTTAAAATTCCATGTGCACCCGTTACCAAAAGTGTGTGTGTCCCGCATAGGGTGACGTTACCTCTTCCCGGTCTGCTGCTAACACAAAAGAACTGGAGGGACTGAGTTGAAATAGGCGCTCTTCATGTATGAAATTAGTACGTGAAAAATTAGAGTCGATGTACAATTCAGACCCTACTTATACAGATATGCCACGAATGTAAAAACCACATGCACCAGGAAGCGAAGGCTGTGGAAGAACCGAGACTCCAAACTTGGCTTGTCTCGTTGAACATTTCCCAAACAGTAGCACGTACACGCACAGCGTCACATTGCTCCTTTCAACTCCCAATCATTTTCTGTGTTTGACTTTTTCCCAAGGGTTTTTGTGATTGGCTTGGATTGAACAGGTGGTGTAGTGTGGAGCTGATCTGGCACTTTTACCRGCTAATAAAAATAGCTGCGGTCTCCATGATGTCACCGCAAAGTAAATCACTGTCTCTAAGCTCTCTGGGTTGACTGTCTGTAGCTGCTCTGGGTAGGGGACATACCTCCCTAATTATCCACCTCTTCTTTCCTATAGTCTCTCTCTTTTTACTCCCTCTCTCTGTCTCTCCCTCACTATTTACAGCAGGTGCCACCCCTCACCCAACCTCGCTCGTTATGTGGCTGGTCACTTCATATTTTTCTCTCGCTCCCCTTTTCTCACATTACTCCTTTCTATTTGTGTCCCTCCCTCCCTTTGGGTTTCTCTCAATGACTTGATCGCTCTCCCTCCACCTCTCATTGCATCCTAGTGTTTCACCAGCCTTGCTACCCTTCGAATGCTTCACTCTGCATGCCATGTGGTACATAGGACTAACCGTCAGAACCCAGGGCACCTTGGAGAATCAGGGTGATTCAGGAAAGGATGCAGAGGCAAGAAGAGAGATGCTTGGGGGCCTGGGTGCACAAACAACTCTGCCATCTTGAACCCTGCTTGGTTAGAAAGGCACCGTCTAAAAGCGCCCCCCTGACATCACTCCTCCATACCTGGCATTCTGACGCGGAATCCGATCGCCTGTAAATCAGACTCTGTTTGACCATGTGACATGCCACATTTGTGTGGCACCCCCAAACCGCACCGTCCCTCACCGACTTCCGTTTAGTTACCCTCCACCACCCCCATTTCCCTGCCTCATTCCCTATCCATGTCTTCTTCACTGGCGTGACGCCCACCAACCTCCACAGCCCCCTTCTGAACCTCGATCTCCCCCTCTGGAAGAATGTCCGTTGGAAAGGTGACTCCCCTGTCCCCACAGCAGTGTATATGACATGAGTGACCCGGTGGCAGCGCTGCATGCACGCAAAATGGGGGGAGACTGGGATGCACGGCCATACAGTGGGAGGAATGTGGCACCCGCCAGCTACTCCTGTCAATCTGTTAATTGTCGCATTCTGTCCATTTGAGAGGGTTAGTCTTTAATTAAACAGACAGAGTGAAGGGAAAGTGGCTGTATTTGCCAACTGCCTGGGTTCGCATTGGACACATGAACACTGGTCTTGCATTGGACACTGGCCTCACAATCAATCAACTTTATAGCCATCAAAATACCCTTACTTAGTATCTGCTTTGTCTTGCTATAAATGACCAGCATGGTCAAATAATAATAATCACAGTAGTTGTCGAGGGTGCAACAGGTCAGCACCAGTCAGGAGTAACTGTCAGTTGCTTTTCATAGCCGATCATTGTGAGTATCTCTACCGCTCCTGCTGTCTCTAGAGAGTTGAAACAGCAGGTTGGGCACGGTAGCATGTCCGGTGAACAGCAGGAGTTTCATAGCCGCAGGCAGAACAGTTGAAACCGGAGCAGCAGCACGGCCAGGTGGACTGGGGACAGCAAGGAGTCATCATGCCAGGTAGTCTGAGCATGGTCCTAGGGCTCAGGTCCTCCGAGAGAGAGAAAGAAAAGAGAAAAGAGAGATTAGAGAGAGCATACTTAAATTCCCACAGGACACCAGATAGGACAGGAGAAATACTCCAGACATAACAGACTGACCCTAGCTCCCGACACATAAACTACTGCAGCATAAATACTGGAGGCTGAGACAGGAGGGGTCAGGAGACACTGTGGCCCACCGATGATACCCCCGGACAGGGCAAAACAGGCAGGAATATAACCCCCTCACTTTGCCAAAGCACAGCCCCCACACCACTAGAGGGATACTTTCAACCACCAACTTACCATCTGAGACAAGGCGGGTATAGCCCACAAAGATCTCCGCCACGGCACAACCCAAGGGGGGACGCCAACCCAGACAGGAAGACCACGTCAGTGACTCAACCCACTCAAGTGACGCACACCTCCTAGGGACGGCATGGAAGAGCACCAGTAAGCCAGTGACTCACGCCCTGTAATAGGGTTAGGGCCAGAGAATCCAGTGGAGAGAGGGAACCGGCCAGGCCAAAGACAGCAAGGGCGGTTCGTTGCTCCAGTGCCCTTTTCGTTCACCTTCACACTCCTCCTGGGCGCAGACTACACTCAATCATAGGACCTACTGAAGAGATGATTCTAAATAAAGACTTGCTTAGAAATTCTAGGGACAATTAGGAGGCCTGCGTCTGTACCGTAGCATACGTGTAGGTATGTACGGCAGGACCAAATCGGAAAGATAGGTAGGAGCAAGCCCATGTAATGCTTTGTAGGTTAGCAGTAATCTTGAATCAGCCCTTGCCTTAACAGGAAGCCAGTGTAGAGAGGCTAGCACTGGAGTAATATGATAAACATTTTTGTTCTAGTCAAGATTCTAGCAGCCGATTTAGCACTAACTGAAGTTTATTTAGTGCTTTATCCGGGTAGCCGGAAAGTTAGAGCATTGCAGTAGTCAACCTAGAAGTGACAAAAGCATGGATGAATTTTTTCTGCATCATTTTTGGACGGTAAATTTTCTGATTTTTGCAATGTTACGTAGATGGAAAAAAGCTGTCCTTGAAACAGTCTTGATATGTTCGTCAAAAGAGAGATCAGGGTCCAGAGAGTAACGCCGAGTTCCTTCAGTTTTATTTGAGAACGACTGTACAACCATCAAGATATAATGTGTCAGATTCACAAGAAGATCTCTTTGTTTCTTGGGACCTAGAACAAGCATCTCTGTTTTGTCTGAGTTTAAAAGTAGAACATTTGCAGCCATCCTCTTCCTTATGTCTGAAACACAGGCTTCCAGCGAGGGCAATTTGGGCCTACACACAATGTTTCATCTAAATGTACAGCTGTGTGTCATCCGCATAGCAGTGAAAAGTTAACATTATGTTTTCGAATGACATCCCCAAGAGGTAAAATATTATAGTGAAAACAATAGTGGTCCTAAAACGCAACCTTGAGGAACACGAAATTTACAGTTGATTTGTCAGAGGACAAACCATCCACAGAGACAACATGATATCTTCTGACAGATAAGATCTAAACCAGGCCAGAATTGTCCGTGTTAAAACAATTTGGGTTTCCAATCTCTCCAAAAGAATGTGGTGATCGATGGTATCAAAAGCAGCACTAAGGTCTAGGAGCACGAGGACAGATGCAGAGCCTTGGTCTCACGCCAATAAAAGGTATTTTACCACCTTCACAAGTGCAGTCTCAGTGCTATGATGGGTCTAAACCAAACTGAAGCATTTCGTATACATTGTTTGTGTCACACCCTGGCCTTAGTTATCTTTGTTTTCATTAGTATTTTTAGTTAGGTCAGGGTGTGACATGGGTTAGTATGTGTTTTTGTATTGTCTAGTGTGGTTTGTATGGTTGAGGGGTTCATAGAGTAGATGGGTTGTGTTCAGTGTAGGTGTTATTAGAATTGTCTATAGGTTGTGGTGTAGTTGTTTAGGAAGTCTATGGTTGCCTTGATTGGGTTCTCAATCAGAGACAGCTGGTTATTGTGTCTCTGATTGGGAGCCTATTTAAGGTACCATAGGCTTTAGGTGTTTTGGGGTAATTGTCTATGTCAATGTTCTATGTTGCATGTGTGCACTAGTTCGTTATAGCGTCACGATCGTTTGTTGTTTTTTGTTAGTTTGTTAAAGTGTTTCGGTCGTGTTCTTTCATCTTCTTTAATAAAGAGAAGATGTATCATTATCACGCTGCGCCTTGGTCGTCTCTCCACACGATCGTGACAGAATTACCCACCACAGGATCAAGCAGCGTGACAAGCGGCAACAGGAGCAAGGCATCAAGGATTCTTGGACATGGGAGGAGATATTGGATGGAAAGGGACCTTGGGCTCAACCTTGGAGAATATCGCCGTCCCAAAGCTGAGCTGGAGGCAGCGAAAGCAGAGAGGCGGCGATATGAGGAGGCAGCACGGAGGCAAGGCTGGAAGCCCGTGAGTACTACCCAAACATTTCTTGGGGGGGCTAGGAGGTAGTGGGCCGAGGGCAGGTAGGAGACCTGCGCCCACTTCCAGGCTAACCGTGAAGAGCGGGAGTACGGGCAGACACCGTGTTACGCAGTAGAGCGCACGGTGTCTCCTGTACGTGTGCATAGCCCAGTGCGGGTTATTCCACCTCCCGCACTGGTAGGGCTAGATTGAGCATTGAGCCAAGTGCCATGAAGCCGGCTCTACCTATCTGGCCACCAGTGCGTCTCTCGGGCCGGCTTACATGGCACCAGCCTTACGCATGGTGTCCCCGGTTCGCCTACATAGCCCGGTGCGGGTTATTCCACCTCCCCGCACTGGTCGGGCGACGGGAGCATTCAACCAGGAAGGTTGGGCAGGCTCAATGCTCAAGGAGCCAGTACGCCTGCACGGTCCGGTATTTCCGGCGCCACCCCCCGCCCCAGTCCAGTTCCACCAGTGCCTACACCACGCACCAGGCTTCCAGTGTGTCTCCAGAGCCCTGTTCCTCCTCCACGCACTCGTCCAATGGGCGTGTCTCCAGCCCATTACCACCAGTGCCTACGCCACGCACCAAGCCTCCTGTGCGTCCCAGAGTCCTGTGCATCCTGTTGCTGCTCCCCGCACTAGCCTTGAAGTGCGTGTTCCCAGCCCGGTACCAGTGCCGGCACCCGGGCGCCACGCACTAGGCCTAATGTGGCGTCTCCAGGGTCCAGTATGCCCTGTCCTCTTCTCCCCGCACTAGCCTTGAGATGCGTGTCCCCAGCCCGGTACCACCAGTTCCGGCACACGCACCAGGCCTACATGTGCGCCTCATCGGCCAGAGCCATCCGTCTCCCCCAGCGCCATCTGAGCCATCCGTCTCCCAGCGCCATCTGAGCCATCCGTCTCCCCAGCGCCATCTGAGCCACCCGTTCCCCCAGCGCCATCTGAGCCATCCGTCTCCCAGCGCCATTAGAGAGCCATCCGTCTGTCCCGAGCCATTAGAGCCGCCCGTCTGTCCCGAGCCATCAGAGCCGTTCGTCAGTCAGGAGCCGCTAGAGCCGCCAACCAGACAGGATCTGCCAGAGCCGCCAACCAGACAGGATCTGCCAAGCACGCCAACAGACAGGATCTGCCGAGCCCCAACCAGACAGGATCTGCCAGAGCCGCCAACCAGACAGGATCTGCAAGAGCCGCCAACCAGACAGGATCTGCCAGAGCCGTCACCAGCCATGAGCAGCCAGATCCGTCAGCCAGCCATGAGCAGCCAGATCCGTCAGCCAGCCATGAGCAGCCAGATCCGTCAGCCAGCCATGAGCAGCCAGATCCGTCAGCCAGCCATGAGCAGCCAGATTCCGTCAGCCAGCCAGGATCCGCCAGAGCCGTCCAGCCAGGATCCGCCAGAGCCGCCAGCCAGGATCCGCCATTTAGTCCGGTGCTGCCCCTTAGTCCGGTGCTGCCCCTTAGTCCGGTGCTGCCCCTTATCCGGTGCTGCCCCTTAGTCCGGTGCTGCCCTTAGTCCGGTGCTGCCCTTAGTCCGGTGCTGCCCTGAATCCAGTGGGGTTAAGTTGGAGGGTGGACATTTGGAGGAGGCTACGAAAGCGGGTAGTGACTATGGTGGGTGGGGACCACGACCAGTACCAGAGCCGCCACCATGGACAGACGCCCACCCAAACCCTCCCATAGACTTTATGCTGGTGCGTCCGGAGTTCGCACCTTAAGGGGGGGTTATGTCACACCCTGGCCTTAGTTTCTTTGTTTTGCATTAGTATTTTAGTTAGGTCAGGGTGTGACATGGGTTAGTATGTGTTTTTGTATTGTCTAGTGTGGTTTGTATGGTTGAGGGGGTTTCATAGAGTAGATGGGGTTGTGTTCAGTGTAGGTGTTTAGAATTGTCTATGGTTGAGTGTAGTTGTTTAGGAAAGTCTATGGTTGCCTGATTTGGTTCTCAATCAGAGACAGCTGGTTATTGTTGTCTCTGATTGGGAGCCATATTTAAGGTAGCCATAGGCTTTAGGTGTTTGTGGGTAATTGTCTATGTCAATGTTCTATGTTGCATGTGTGCACTAGTTCGTTATAGCGTCACGATCGTTTGTTGTTTTTTGTTAGTTTGTTAAAGTGTTTCGTGTCGTGTTCTTTCATCTTCTTTAATAAAGAGAAGATGTATCATTATCACGCTGCGCCTTGGTCCGTCTCTCCACACGATCGTGACAGTTTGTCTTTAGGAAGGCAGTGAGTTGCTGCGCAACAGCTTTTTCAAAATATTTTGAGAGGAATGGGAGATTCGATATAGGCCGATATTTTAAAAATATTTTCTGGGTCAAGATTTGGCTTTTTCAAGAGAGGCTTTATTCCTGCCACTTTTAGTGAGTTTGGTACACATCCGGTGGATAGAGAGCCGTTTATTATGTTCAGCATAGGAGGGMCAAGCACAGGAAGCAGCTCTTTCAGTAGTACAGAGTTCCTTGGCTGAGATGKGAGAACTTGCCAGAAGGACAACAGTCTCTACAGCACTTTACCAATCTGGGCTTTATGGGAGAGTGGCCAGACGGAAGCCACGTTGAGAAAAAGGCATATAACAGCACGCCTTGGAATGTGCTAAAAGTCTCGTGAAAGACTCTGAGATCTTAAGGCAAAAGACTCTGTGGTCTCATGAGAAAAAAACCCTMTTTGGCCTGAATGCAAAGCTCTATTGTCTAGAGAAAACCAGGTACAGCTCATCACCCATCTAACACCATCCCTACCGTGAAGCATGGTGATGACAGCATCATAGTGGTAATAATAGAGAGAATAATGAATGGAGCCAAGTATAGGCAAMTCYTTGATGAGAACCTGCTTCAGAGTGTAAATGACCTTAGGGKGCAAAGATTTAYGTTCCAACAAGACAATGACCTCAAGCACACAGCCAGAGCAATGGGGGAAGGGCTTCAGAACAAGAATGTAGAAGTCCTTGAGTGGCCATGCAAAGCCCAAACTTGAATCCCATTCAAATCTGTGGAAAAACKTAAAGATTGCTGTTCACCGCTGCTCCCCATCTAACTTAACAGAGCTTGAAAAAATCTACAAGAAAGAATTTGAGAAAATCCCCAAATCCAGATGTGCAAAGTTGATACAGACATACCCAAGACGACTGACTCGAAGCTGTAATCGCCACCCAAGCTCCTTTTACATAGTATTGACTCAGTGGTGTGAATACTTATGTAAATGAGATAAACCTTATAACAGCCACTATAGTGTTATGGAATAGGTTAGGTAGTTTACACTGCACGCTTCAGCTCACGACCACTACCACTTCCACACTCTATTCCCCCAGGGGGCAGCTGCCAGCACCCAGGTCCAAGTGTTGTTCTGCCAAGCCATGATAAGGACATGTTCTGCAAATTAAGGTGATCATCAGTGAGTGTCCCAGCTTTTTGTATGTATTTGTTTCTGCCACCATCTGAACATAATCTGCTTGGGCTCTCTGACCCAAAGGAGTCAACTGGCCCTGGACCTAAGGTAAGGTTGCTGTCTCCCTGGGCACACGTGCATCCAACACAGTCCYCTCAAACGCTGATTTCTCACATAGATGCACACATTCATTCAGGTTACAGACCATGTAACTAGGCCTAGGACCTCTAGTCAAAGTGAGCGCAACAATATCCGTAAACTATTGGTTTCGTAACAATAGACCTAATAACTCAAGCCTGATAATGCAGTTTTCCTATATTCAATATATTGTCATGGACGGCACCTTTGACTTAGCCATGTTACAGCCTGGTTTAAGTGAAACAATGGTGAGTGCAGCATTCAGTCTGAAACTGGGCCTGTGTGTGTGTGTGTGTGTGTGTGTGTGTGTGTGTGTGTGTGTGGTGTGTGTGGTGTGTGTGTGTGTGTGTGTGTGTGTGTGTGTGTGTGTGTGTCACTGTCAGACCCATAGGGATGGCTCAGGACAGCTGGAGGGACTGTGAGCCACTGGGAAGACCAGGACAAGAGAGCAGCTGTTTTGTCTATGTCTCTCTAACACATGCTGCATGGAGCAGGGGGGATTTGTGTAGCTGAAGCTGAAGCAGGCCGATAGGATAAACAACTGTGGAATGCTGGGAGAGGCAGAGTGACCCCCTTGGGTCCGTGCCAGACAGAGACCTTAAAAAAGGCGTTGTTGTTTCAGTGGTTATGGTTCAATCTTCCATAGCCTGGTTAAACCAGAATGAACGCTGCGTTCGCAATTGAAGTGAAGTAAAACAATGATTGTCTGTTTTAACCATGGTATCTATCTGTGCTCTGTCCAAACATGCAGTACTGTGTATAGCCTGTGTGTTGTGTGCAAAGTCATGCTTTGCTGGCCACAGCGACATGTTCTTGGATGTTACTTAATTCGTAAAAAAAAAAAAAAATTGTTCAACGGTGATTGATAGCATGGATTATAAAGTATTCCTGGTGTCACGATCATATTGGAGGTCTAAATAAAGCTGGTGCCATTACTTCTCTCAACAGGTCAGCCAATCAGAGGCGTCGGAGCAGTTCTCATTTAGCCTGTGTAGAAAGAGGATGGGTTTGGATGTCCGGGGTCATATGCAACAGTGATGTAACTTGTTTATTTTCAGCTAGCGCACGCCACGCACACACAYRCAAACACATACACATTATTGTGCTTTAATAATAATAAAAAACGAAATATATAATACACAATAAATCATTCAAATAAATAAAGTAAAAATCAATACAATTAATTATTTATAAATCAATGACCTAAATGAGCAATCATTATGCACAAATAATGGACACTAATGCTCATAATGATGCATGTAGACATTAACCTATTTTAACCTGCTTGTGCCCTACCTCTATTCTCTGCTCCAGTCAAGGGGTTGAGTCACTCGCCCTCCTCCCTTTCCTAGTGTGGTCAGTACATGACAAGTGTTGCATTGCTAACCACACACACACACACTGTTGCCAAATAGTGACAAATGACTGTAGATGATTGTTCCGGAGGAAAGGCAGAGTGAGGTAAGACAACGATGAGGTTTATGTGTTGCTGGGGAAGAGAGGGAAGAGGGAGATAGAAAGTCATGGTCATTAATACTAGAAGTCTCCATTCCATCAGCAGCAGCTGTTTATCACGCTGTAAGTTGGAGTGCACCAACATTGCATCACACACAGCTCTGGCTCCAGCACCCCAGCCGCCGGCTCTGCCCAGCTCCGTCCTGTATGTTAAATATTTAGGCAGAYGACAACATCAAAAGAGCGTTGTATGAAAGAAAAAGACAAGATAAATGAAATAATGCTTGAATCAGAGCTTAAACTGCAAAAGTAAAAGCATTAGTTGATACACAACACATAAACACAGCAACATGATATCGAAATGTCCTTTGCCATGTTTCTACCTTCTGTAGACATTGTATCGCAGGGATTCTAGACATCAACATCCACCCACCCACCTAAGCAGCAACACGACTTCCCCCAACTTCCCACCGGCCTCATCTGCTAACAGACATCAGAGGCATTCCAACTCATCTGACACTCGTCGAAGGAATTCTGCAAATATTCCACACAATTCTCCCAGGCAGTCCCGAGTGTCTGTCAAAAAGACTGGCATGCCGACCAAATCAGGCTCCTTTAAAACTTAAAGCACCACCTTGCTCTTTTTAACTATTAAACCCTCCCCAGAGTTAAAGTCCGCGCCTCCATGAAAATCTAATTAGCTCCTTTAAAACTTAAAGCACCACCTTGCTCTTTTAAACTATTAAAACCCCCCAGTCAATGTCCGCGCCTCCGTGGAAATCTAATTAGCATAAKAAACAAATCTCCATAAAAATCTGTCCGTTTAAGCTAGAGATATTTATGTTTTTGCATTGTATATGTCTTAATCCACCGCATCCGCCAGTGTGTCGCACAGTGTCGCACTTTCGCACTTCCGTATCTGTGGTGAAAGGTGAAAGAGACAGTGAGACATCCCGAAAATCAGTCTTCTCACAAAATCGTCTGTAGCATCTGAATGGTTTGGCTGCTCACTAATATGACCACTCTGTGGAAAGGTGTTTTGCTCTAGGACGCCCACAGGCGTCACAACACTCATCTGAAGGTCCTCCGGTATGGTTTGAAAAAATTCTATACAAATATACAGTGCATTTGGAAAGTATTCAGATACCTTCACTTTTTCCACATTTTGTTATGTTACAGCCTTGTTAAAAAATGGATTCAATAAACTATTTTCCTCATCAATCTACACACAATACCCCGAWAATGACAAAGTGAAAACAGCATTTCAGAAMATTTTCCACATTTTTGCAAATKTATAAAAAATAAATACAACAGAAATACCTMATTTAAATAAGTATTCAGACCCTTTGCTATACACGAAATTGAGCTCAGCTGCATCCTGTTTCCATTGATCATCCTTGAGATGTTTCTAAAACTTGACGGGAGTCCACCTGTGGTAAATTCAATTGATTGGACATGATTTGGAAAGGCACACACCTTCTATATCAGGTCCCACAGTTGACAGTGCATGTCAGAGAACCAAGCCATGAGGCCGAAGGAATTGTCCGTAGAGCATTGAAGTTCGCCAATAACACTGTGACCTCCGTCATTCTTAAATGGAAGAAGTTTCCTCTTCCTAGAGCTGGCAGCCCGACCAAACGGAAAATCAGATGGTCACTCTGACAGAGCTCCAGAGTTCCTCTGTGGAGATGGGAGAACCTTCCAGAAGGACAAACATCTCTGCAGCACTCCACTAATCAAGCCTTTATGGTAGAGTGGCCAGACGGAAGCCACTCTTCATTAAAAGGCACATGACAGCCCGCTTTGAGTTTGCCAAAAGGCACCTAAAGGACTCTCAGACCATGAGAAACAAAATTATCTGGTCTGATGAAACCAAGATTGAACTCTTTGGCCTGAATGCCAAGCGTCACGTCTGGAGGACACCAGGCACTGCTCATCACCTGGCCAATACCATCCCTATGGTGAAGCATGGTCGGTGGCAGCATCATGCTGTGGGGAGGTTTTTCAGCGGCAGGGTCTGGGAAACTATTCAGGATTGAAGAAAGATGAACGGCGCAAAGTACTGAAAGATCATTGATAAAAACCTGCTCCAGAGCACTCAGGATCTCAGACTGAGGCGAAGGTTCACCTTCCAACAGGACAACAACCCGAAGCACACAGCCAAGACAATGCAGGAGTGGCTTCAGGACAAGTCTCTGAATGTCCTTGAGTGGCCCAGCCAGAGACCGGATTTGAACTCGATCAAACATCTCTGGAGACACCTGAAAATAGCTGAGCAGCGACGCTTCCCATCCAACCTGACAGAGCTTGACAAAATCTGCAGAGAAGAATGGGAGAAACTCCCTAAATACAGGTGTGCCAAGCTTGTAGCATCATAGCCAAGAAGACTCGAGGCTGTAATTGCTGCCGAAGGTGCTTCAACAAAGTACTGAGTAAAGGGTGTGAATACTTATGTAAATGTTATATTTCATTTGATTTATTTTTTCAGTTTGCAAACATTTCTAAAAACCTGTTTTTGCTTTGTAATTACGGGATGTTGTGTGTAAATTGATGGAGATTTTTATTTATTTAATACATTTTAGAATTAGGCTGTAACGTAATGTGGATAAAGTGAATGGGTCTGAATACTTTCAAATGCACTGTATATACAAACGTATGTGGACACCCTTTCAAATGAGTGGATTTGGCTATTGCTGACAGGTGTATGAAATCGAGCACACAGCCATGCAATCTCTGTAGAAAAAAAGAATGGCTGGAACGGCACGAATRAAATGGAAACAAACGCATGGAAACCATGTGTTTGATGTATTTGATAACATTTCACTGACACCGCTCCAGCCATTACCACAAGCCCGCCCTCCCCAATTAAGGTGCTACCAACCTCCTGTGCAGTAGAATGGCCTTACTGAAGAGCTCAGTGACTTTCAAYGTGGCACCGTCATAGGATGACACCTTTTCAACAAGTCAGTTCGTAACATTTCTGCCCCGCTAGGGCTGCCCCGGTCAACTATAAGTGCTTTAATTGTGAAGTGGAAATGTCTAGGAGCAACAACGGCTCAGCCTCGAAAGAATGGGCCACACAAACTCACAGAACGGGACCGTGAAGTGCTGAAGCGCAAAAAAAAAACTTTAAAAATCGTCTGTCCTCGGTTGTAACATTCAGTACCGAGTTCCAAACTGTCTCTGGAAGCAACGTCAGCACAAGAACTGTTCGTCGGGAGCTTCATGAAATGGGTTATCATGGCAGAGCAGCCATACACTAGCTTAAGATCACCATGCGCAATGCCAAGCGTCGGCTGGAGTGGTGTAAAGCTCGCCGCCATTGGACTCTGGAGCAGTGGAAATGCGTTCTCTGGAGTGATGAATCACACTTCACCATCTGGCAGTCTGACGGACAAATCTGGGTTTGGCGGATATCAGGAAACGCTGCCTGCMCCAATGCATAGTGTCAACTGTAAAGTTTGGTGGAGGAGAATTAATAGTCTGGGGCTGTTCTTCATGGTTCGGGCTAGGCCACTTAGTTCCAGTGAATGGAACTCTTAACGCTACAGCACACAATGACATTCTAGACGATTMTTTGCTTCCAACTTTGTGGCAACAGTTTGGGGAAGGCCCTTTCCTGTTTCAGTATGATAATGCCCCTGTGCACAAAGAGCCCTGACCCCATCGATTATTTTTGGGACTATCTGTCGTGAATCTGTTATTCAATGCGTTTGTATGGGCTAATAGCAGTAAGGCCAAATATATTTTTTCATCAACTAACTTTTGTATATATTTTTTAGATACTTCAAGGGGTCTTAAAATTCAAAATCAAATAGATAAATKATCCTTGGTATGACCTTCTTAAAACAATTCCATATAGCTTAGTAAAAAACCCTTCTTGGGCTTAGACAGGGCTTGGACTGTTATGGGTTTTAATGGGTCACATTTTTGATAGGACATCTAACCTATCAAAGTAAAGTAATTCATGTAGGGTAAATTGATTCATATTTTTCTTTTGTTATTATAAAATCGTACTATGACATCAGATGACATACTACGTGAGGAAAGCTCCTTGTTTGTGTAACTGATGGGTGATAATTTGTCATGGAATTGTGTATTTTCTTTCTCCTGGTGTTGGTATGGCCAGTGTGTGCACCCTACAGTTGACACCTAAGTGTCATTCTGAGAATTCCACCAAATAGCTCCAATGTCSGCAGAATTTACTTGGCTACCCCATGGATGTTTTAAAAGATGGCCAACTTGACACTTTAAATGGGAATGGAATACACATTTCCTATATCCTTTAATGAAGTCACTTGCTTGTTAAATGACTCTATTGCCTCTACGACCATAACTGAATCTAATTCTGCAGTGGGCATATTGGCCTATGACCCTCTGTGTAACCCTTGGAAAAGTTTCATTTGGGGTCAAAGAAGTTAAGGATCATGCCAACTAAATTAGACAGATTACATTATGGAAATTGGAAAACGTGCATGGACAATAGAAAACGTGCATGGACAATAGAAAACGTGCATGGACAATAGAAAACGTGCATGGACAATACGTAATTCGATAATAATAGATTAACTTTACAATAATGAACCGATTACTCACAAATTATCATTGGCTACATTTCTTAATAGCATACAATTCTTATCTTAATAGAAAGAAATCGTAATATATTTTCGTGCTCTTTACTAAACAGCTTAGGCTTATGTAATATTACAAATCAGAGCATTTATTTTAGCGGGAAGCTATTGGACAAGGGTGGGTGGGTCGAGATGTACAGGAAACTCTTGTGTGGGTTTTGTTGTATAAACCTCTCTCACCACAATCTGAGAGCGCAGCTGCTGTTGCGCAGCGTAGCAGAGAGCGCGCTCTGGAGTGATGTCGAGCCTCGTGCTGCCTGCTGCGCATTGCCACTGACCGAGCGCCTTCTCTAGTTGCCTTGCTGCTGCTGGTAGCGGAATGTTGTCGCTCTCTTACAACGTTGGTTTCCATATGACAGTGCGACACTTCCCTTCCCTGGCCCGAGAGGACACCGTGTCATTACCATGAGTTGTTTGGATGTTATGTACCCAGCCTATGGACATTACGCACCGTACGMTCCAGCCGCCCCCGCGTTCATCAACAGCTTCCAGGTAAGGAGGCGCTGTCAAATGTTTTCGAATTAATTAATTAAACGTGCGAGAGAAACWTTGTTTTCCGAGAATAAGTTTATTTGCATAAAAAAGTAACCTATTTGATTGTTTTACCTACACAAAATGTTGGATCTATGGGGAGATTATCAACGAGGTCTGTAAGAAACCAAATGTCTCCAAAAATGTTTCCAAAACCTGCAATTCTCTGTTTCTCAATTTTCCATGATCAATGCTATGGATTTCACATTTGTTTTGTCTAATGTTGGTAGTTTGTCAGACCCAGAAGCAGTGGATGTATGTTGTCGGTATTTGTATGACAGGAGGCTTACCAATTGGCACATACTGATTTCGTTTGAATAGTTGTGGTGAAAACAGTGTCATGATCACAAGACTATTAGTCAATACACACACACACACACACACACACACCACACACGTCTTATGTCACAATAGACTTGGTCTTCCAGATCTCTCCCCTTCTAACAACTGTCCATTGCCCCCACCCTGCCCCCCTTCCTCCTCCCCCTTCAGGCACCCATCGGTCTGAGGAGCCCCTCTCCTCGCCGCAGAGACTTCATGATGGAGAGCGTGGAGATGACAAGGTGTCCGGAGGGGGTTTCGGCGGGCACCAGCACGGGCCCTGGCTCTTCCTCCTCCGCCTCTTCCTCATCCTCATATCCCCGTGCCACTCGACCAGAGGAGTGCCATAAGGAGAAACAGGAAGTGCCCGAGGCTGAGTACCTGACGTCTCGTTGTGTCCTCTTCACGTACTACCAAGGGGACATCAGCAGTGTGGTAGACGAACACTTCTCCAGGGCACTCAGCTCCTACATGGAGGGAGAGGGCAAGAGGAGGGCATCGGACCTGGGCAAAGGTAGCATAGGCATAGTTAGGAGTGTTGTGTGTGTGTGTGTGTGTGTGTGTGTGTGTGTGTGTGTGTGCATCAGGCGAGGCTGTCAGAGGACACACAGAAGTGTGTGTGTAGATATACAATGGCAAACCAAAACGGCAAAGAAATGGACAGAAGGGTGCTTGTTTAGTGGTGCCTGTTGTCCTCTGCCCTAATGGGGTCAGAGGTTAGGAAGGCTTGAGGGTCAAGGGTCAGGGATATTATTAGACAAGTGTGACATGCTTCATGCTCTCAGTTAAGTGTGTTTTTGGGCAGTTAAGTGTAGTTTGATGATTTTTCAGAAAAAGATTAATGCAGATACAGGTAAGATCAACAAAGTTTAGGATTTGGGCCAAGAAATGACCCAATGGTAGGCAGTATGTCATAAATGAAACTGATATTGTAGAGAGAACCAGGTAAAGAGATTGTTTTACACAAAAGAGACTGACATTGCTCAGATGAATGGGCTATTAACAATCGGTGGATATTTGCTCTACAATCACCAACAGGTGCAGACAGCGCAGAAGATTTTTATATTCCTCTCGCGTCAACCAATGTCTTCACATTAATTGTATTCTACAGCTTTTTTACAAATGGTTTCAACTTTCTCTCGATCAATGGTACCACTATTACATTTGCCAAAGTAGTCACCCAAACTCGAGTTGTGCTCTGCCTGTCCTCCCGATTCCTATGTAGGACTTAGATCCTCCCTCTCCCTCTCTCGTTGGACGTCTTCCTGCCTGACAACAGATACTATGTTTATACGCGGCCGTAAGCGCTGAACCCCGCGGGCCAGCATATCGCCTTCAAATGGCTCCGGTCGGCCCCACAATGGCCGCCGCTGATTTATCACACAACTGGTTTGATTGGGGCTACTGCATGCACTGCCGCACGACAGTGTCTGTTTTTAGAGTAAATTCTAAATATAAAAAGTAACGTCTAAAAGCCTAAAACTGTCCCACTAACATTCTGCTTCGGGCGAACGAAGTGGTGCAGGAAAAAAACAACAGGTGGGGGGTGTGGGAGGGGTGTGTTGGGGGGAGGGGGTTCGTGTACAGGTCCAAAAGAAGGGGGTAAGTAAGGGGGCTGAGAGGAGGCAGGACACTGGGACAGGGTTCTCTTACTCTCTGTGTCAACGAGTGTCTGTATCTCTCTCTGCTTCAAGTTTTAATGTCCCGTGCACAAGCACAGTGAAATGCCTTTCTTGCAAACTCTAAACCCAACAATACAGTCATCAATATCAATGTAGTACTACAAATAACATAAGGCGGAACAAAAACGCACAAGAAATACAAATAAGAAATAAGAACGTGAGAAGTAAGTAAGCTACTGTATATACAGGGTCTGTTCCAATACCAATTTATAGGGATACTGGAGTGATATAGGTAGATATGTATAGGGGTAAGATGACTGGGCATCAGGATATAGAGTATATGATGATTGTATGTGAGTGTGTGTAGAGTCAGTATAAATCTGTGTGCATGTTATGTGTGTGTGAGCAAATGAAATGAGTGTGTGTGTGTTGGAGCGTCAGTGTGTGTGAGTGTGCATAGAGTCAGTATAAAAATACAAGGTCAACTCAGTCCATGTCGCCATTTTGTTAGCAGTCTTGGTGTCAGACTCGGTCTGTCTCTTTCTCTCTCTCTCTCTCTCTCTCTCTCTCTCTAAGATTCTCTAGTATTTATTTCTGTGGCCTGCAGGAGACTACTGTTGGTAGGACTGTGCTGTATGTACATATGTGTAAAAACCATGTGACCTAATGTTGTTTTCATGACTTGCATGCATCTCTCACGGGCTATTCCATATGTGTCTGTAAACCATGCCATACAGTAACACAACTGTCCGTGACATATGCCTAAACCTGATCTCTCTCTCTCTCTCTCTCTCTCTCTCTCTCTCTCAGATACCCCTTCACCCAGCAGTCGCCGCAGCTTCCCCCCCTCCTTCTGGGACAGCAACTACTCCTCCCCCCAAAGTCGCTCCCACTGCGAACCCGGAATGCCCACTTATTCCATGGACCCCTACGCTTCCGGACTCCACCCGGGCATTCCGCACCCTCACGCGCATCCTCACGCTCACCCCCACTCGCACCTCCACCCATCAGAGGGGTGGGGCTACACCCCGAGCCAGGCCTACGGGCCCCCCAGGCCCCTCCACGAACTCTACACTCCTGGTGGCCTGGAGCCCCACCACCCCTACAGCCCCTTGCTTATGCCCACCGTGCGGCCCCACCACCTGGGCTCCCTCCCCGTGCACCACCCCTACGACGTCACCAAGCTGGACCCCACCGCGCCCTGGCCGGGCCTGCTGCCCCCCGGAGAGATGTCCCTCAACATGGACGCAGGTATGGAGTCGCTTCTCTACTTCAGCGGAGCCTACCGCAACCACAACAAGCACAACCACAACAACCTGCAACTTTTCAATAGCAGTCCTCTCTGCTGCAGCCACAGCCACCTGCGTGTCCATAGTCCCATAAATTTGCAATATCGGTTAACACCATGAACCTCAAACGCTCGACAGGCTTATGACCACTGACATTAACATTGGAAAGCGGATTTTTGAGCCCCCAGAAAGTATTTTAATACAGATGAATGTGTACCCGCAACCCCAATGAAATGGACTTTTCAATATCATCTGTCAACATGGCTTAGTCATTTCGGTTGTCATTGTGCTATTGTTCCGAATTCTTCAATGTAAGCTGATCAATAATGTAACACTATTAAATGTCAGTTTCCCACCAGACGACCTGTCACCTGACTGTATAACGATGGCTGCCGAGCACACCAAACATTTATTTGGTGTGGCAGCCATCACAGGACTCTCCACCAGTATGCGTTATTGACCGGAAAAAAAACATACTTTTACCAGTTCTCTATCAGTGTGTTTTGCCCTCAGTGCTGGGACGGTTTGGTGCCAATAATAAACTGTTGTAATTTTGTCCACCTCACTCTCTAACCAGAGCCCAATTTGGCGATTAACATCCACCCACAACTTAGTCTTCAGTCTCGGTAGACTAAACCTCTACATTAACCTGGTCTTACAAGCCACCTCAGCAGTTTGTTTCTTTCAGCTATATTTGTCACTTTTAGGTCACATTTGTGAGCTGTCCTACTGTATGTTTCTTTGCTGCTGTTGTATGGCATAAACAGAAAATTAGTGTCAGGGAAAACACATCATCAATAGCCTTTAAAAAAAATTGAAGCTGTTTGGATTAAAGAGCAGGAGCAGCCATGACAACCATTGTGCCTCGTTCTCATTGTTTTCCTCCATTGTATCTTCTGTCTTTTTTTCTACATCCCCAGGCCTCCAGCATCACAAGAAAGGGAAGGACCTGTACTGGTTTTAACAACCCTCCTCCTTTACCATCGACCAGCCATTACCGGATCCAATTAGGACGTCTGGACCTGTACCATTGAAGCGCCCCCTCCTCGCTGTTCCCTCATCCCCCTTTATCCCTCACCCACCCTCGTCCCCCCCCATTTGCCCTCGCCTCCCCCCAGGCCCACAGTGCCAGCGCAGCCGAGAGGCTCCAGGTCGGCATGTGTGTACCATGGAGATAAAGACTCAGAGGCTGGGCTTATGGAGAGCAGAGCAGAGAGAGAAGATGTACAGCCTTGGAGACCACTGCTCTGTGTTCTGTGATGACTGGCCTATCCCTCTCCTCTCCTATTGCTGCTCAGGGCTCATCTGTGTGGTGTAGCAGCATAGAGAACATTGGAGGCCACTAGCAATGTGCTAACAACAGTGTCCTGGTTTGGATAGAAAGACAGAGAGGGACAGGCTCATAAGAAACTTCCTTTGGACACAGGGGAAGTGCAAACAAAGACGGATGAGATCAAATGGTATTTATCACATGCTTCGTAAACAGCAGGTGTAGACTAACATTGAAATGCTTATACCGGTCGCCCAATCTTTCACTACACCCATCCCTACTGCAGGTTCTCTTCTCTGTGTTGACACTGCACTCTGGGCCGTTATCTGCATTTCAACAAATGGACATGCGATGATTGGACTGGCTGTGTATGGTTTTGGATTGTGAATGTAATCATAATGTTTTTTGTTTTTTTTCTATTTATTTGTGTTTTAATATGCATTTCTGAAATTAAATCTTCATTTGGCCAGTGCTCTGGAAAWACTGTGGTTGTGGTTTATTAAAAGATGGTTGAGAAATTCTTGAAGAATGATTGCCAGAGGCTACTATAAATGTGTTTGACAGTATTTGTTGATCTATGAACTAACCTTTTAGTTTGAGGAAAGGAAACACTACAATGTATGTCAATGATCAGCATATTTAATAATAAGCATTTCAAGCTGTTGATCAAGTATTGATCAGACACCACATTTACTTTTAATAATTTGAATGTGTTCCATTGATGTTCCTTTCATTATACATATGATTTTTAGCCGTTTTAAAATGTGGACCTTAGAAGTGTTATTCAGGGTGTGCATTCTCTTGCTTGTGTCAAGAAATAACATTATTGTCAATAAATATTTTTATGGTAAATTCAGACTTTCTTTCAATATCTCTACAGAATGATTGGAGTGATTATTAAAACGTATATGGACCAATCAGCATAACCCAGTGGCAAAACTGGTTGCAACGATATCATCATGAAGTCTTTTGTGACGTCAGGGTCGGGTTATAAACTGGTTCTAAAATTTAAAAAAATGGTTATCTGACCAAATGACACATCTTTCCTATGACGTGTTTATGTTGTCATGAAAAAAACAATCACCTTTACCTGGTTGTAATCTGGTCATATGATGTCTTTTCAACCAGGGAATTATGTAATTGTTACATTACATGTCACATTTTGCCTGCTGGGAAAGCTAGTGAAAGCCTGAAGATATGTCACACTTGAAATGACCGTGATTGAGTTATCAATGTAAACAACATAGTTTTGTGGGGCGTAAATTTAAACAGAATTCAATTCCAAAAACTAAAATAATCCAAATAATCCAAACACCTCCAAAGACATTCTGTTTCACTTCCATTTGACACCTTGACACCTATGAAGTGGAAACGAGCTTTGAATTCCAATCACGTGTAATCAGAGATGACTCCAACCCTCCCAGTTATGCACAAGTGTTGCTGCACTATTGATCCGGATGATAATCAAATTGTGTAAGTATGCCAAGCATCGTACATGTTCATTTAGATGGACATTATGTTTGAGCCACTCGGGAGCAGCCAAGTATGTTACTGGCTRAGTCCCAAATCGCATCCTATTACCTATGCAGTGCACTACCTTTGTCCAGAGCCCTATGGGCCCCAGTCAAAAGTAGTGAATAGGGCGCCATTTGGGACACGACCATGGCCCCGAGTCTTGGAAAAACACATGTAAAGTAATCAAGTTGGAATGACTTTTTGAGGAACTGTATCTTGTTGCTAAAAGCACCCTCTGCCAGACAACTTAAAGCCACACAATTACAAAAGGTATATTATAAGGTATACAGTTTTGTAAACGGTATAAGCATAGGGTATTTTATATCCCACTTAAGCCACAAAGATCATATTCAAATACTTCAAATGAATGAATTAGAGTTCTAARATGTAATTCTACGATGCAAGCATAGAAATGTTTATATATCCAATCTGCCACTACAACTGTAATGACCTAAAGAACATGTAACAGCATATTGTTTAGCTACACCAGAGATGCACACTGAGATGTACACCCGCTCCTTCCATGACATAGACCGAATGGAGGTATTTATGGAGATAGTTTAGTGCCTAAAATAAGGGGATAAATACATCTAAAAAATACATACAAATAGTTTCTTGATCTATCTTATATCTCTCAGATATAGGACAGACACTTCAGAACAAACTTCCTTTAGATAATGTTTTAATTGTTCCATGTAGGGAATCTGTTATTCAATACGTTTCTATTGGTTAATACCAGTATAGCCAAATTCAATGTTTCATCCATTACGTTTTTAATATTTTTTTTTGATAAGGGTTCTTAAAATACTAAATCAAATAGTTAAATAATCTTTGTAATGACCATCTTAAAACAATTCCAAAATGTTTGCTTAGAACACTTCTCCCTCCTCCGGCTTAGACAGGGCTTAGATTCTAGAGGGTTAAAGAAGGATTTTTAAGTCTTGAGACAATTGATACATGGATTGGGTATGTGTGCCATTCAGAGGGAGAATGGCCCAGACAAAAAATGTAAATACCAGGCACACCGGTTTGTGTCAAGAACTGCAACACTGCTGGGTTTTAACCATACCTCCATGTACATACTACCTCAATAAGCCTGACTAACCGGTGTCTGTATATAGCCTTGCTACTCTTATTTTCAAATGTCTTTTTACTGTTGTTTTATTTATTTTACACACCACACACACCACCACACACACACACACACACACACACACACAACACACACACACACACACACACACACACACACACACACACACACACACACACACACACACACACACACACACCTTTTTTTTCACACCTATTGGTTAGAACCTGTAAGTAAGCATTTCACTGTAAGGTCTACACCTGTTGTATTCGGCGCACGTGACAAATAAACTTTGATTTGATTTGATTTTTCACGCTAAACAGTTTCACATCAGGAATGGTCCACCAACCATAAGACATCCAGCCAACTTGATACAATTGTTGGAAGCATTGGCGTGAACATGGGCCAGCATGCCCCGACGAATTGAGGGTGTTCCTAATGTTTGGTACACTCAGTGTATGTTCTCATTTTAATTGGTCATCGCATGGGAATTGTATTACATTAGCCTGGTAGTGAACTTCTCACTTCACTTCCCTTATAGTTTTTCCAAAAACAATTGTTTTGCATGTGTTGAGGCAGAGGTGTCAATGCAAACCACTACCTTGCAGTAAGTGTGRACAGTGCTGCCATCTGGTGGAGAGTTCCCATTACCACTCCAGATAAACAAAATGCCATCCGCCAATGCGAGKRAACTATACTGAACAAAAATATAAAYGCAACACGCAACAATTTCAAAGATTTTACTGAGTTACAGTTCACATRAGAAAATCAGTCAATTGAAATACATTCATTAGGCCTTAATCTATGGATTTCACATGACTGGGAATACAGATATGCATCTGTTGGTCACAGATACCWAAAAAAAAACAAGTAGGGGAGTGGATCAGAAAACCAGTCAGTATCTGGTGTGACCAGATGTTTGCCTCATGCAGCGCAACGATCTCCTTCGCATAAAGTTGATCAGGCTGTTGATTGTGGCCTGTGGAATGTTGTCCCACTCCTCTTCAATGGCTGTGCGAAGTTTCTGGATATTAGCGGGAACTGGAACATGCTGTCATACACATCGATCCAGAGCAACCCAAACATGATCAATGGGTGACATGTATGTTGAGCCTTCAGGCCATGGAAGAACTGGGACATTTTCAGCTTCCAGGAATTGTGTACAGATCCTTGCGACATGGGGCCGTGCATTATCATGCTGAAACATGAGTTGATGGCAGAGGATTTTTAAGCAGCAGCATTTTTTATATATATATTTTTTAACCTTTATTTAACTAGGCAAGTCAGTTAAGAACAAATTCTTATTTTCAATGACAGCCTAGGAACAGTGGGTTAACTGCCTTGTTCAGGGGCAGAATAACAGCTTTTTACCTTGTCAGATCAGGGATTTGATCTTGCAACCTTTCGGTTACAAGTCCAACGCTCTAACCACTAGGATACCTGCCCCCCCATAAATATAGCTGATACTAGCCTCCTTCTGGCTTCAAAAAAACCTTATTCCTAAAATAATTTTGCATTTAGGTTGTATAAAATAAAATAAATAACAATGAAACAAAAAATGCCATATTAGGCTATAGTCATTCTACAGTGCCTTTGAATTCACTTATTAAGGAGATCATGCGGTGAGCATTGCATGCCTAGTTTGTTAATTTAGCCTAGCAGATACTGTTATATTCCCATGCCCAAATCACAGTCAACACAAATCTATTTTGTAACAACAATATCATGGAATAAAAAGTTTCCCAAATATATTTTTTTTACAAGTGCATATAGGCCTACCTGATGATCAACGGCTGCTGTGTTAAAAAATGAATAGCTGTTTTTTTTCTCATTCATTTATGATTAGATACTTCAGTTGTAACTGGTTCTGTTGCGCTCAATTTTTACAGTTGGTAGACAAATTTAGCACTGTTCCTAACTATCCTCTTTTTTACCAATAGCCTGTATGCACCACTCGGGGGTGCTCCTGAGTGGTGCAGCGGTCTAAGGCACAGCATCTCAATGCAAGAAGTGTCACTGCAGTCCTGGTTTGAATCCAGGCTACATCACATTTGGCCATGATTGGGAGTCCCATAGGGCAGCACACAATTGACCCAGCGTTGTCCGGGATTGGCTGGGGTAGGCTGTCGTGTCGTTGTAAATAAGAATTTGTCCTTATTGACTTACCTAGTAAAATATTCAAATCAAAACGTCTCCTGTGCTGCAGCATGCACTCATTTGTTGTCATGCTCTGTTTTGAAAGGTTGATCATGTCTCATCAACACCATCATCCCGGAAACCCTAGACCCACTCMAATTCGCATACCGCCCGAACAGATCCACAGATGACACAATTTCAATTGCACTCCACACTGTCCTTTCCCACCTGGACAAAAGGAACACCTATATGAGAATTATATTATTTGACTACAGCTCAGAGTTCAACACCATAGTACCCTCAAAGCTCATCACCAAGCTAAGGACCCTGGGACTGAACACCTCCCTCCGCAACTGGATCCTGGACTTCCTGACGTGTCGCCCCCCCCCCCCAGGCGGTGAGAGTAGGCAACAACACATCTGCCACGCTGACCATCAACACAGATGCCCCTCAGGGGCGTGTGCTTAGTTTCCTCCTATAGTTCCTGTTCACCCGACTGCGTGGGTTGGCACGACTCCGACGCCATCATCAAGTTAGCTGATGACACTACGGTGGTAGAACTGATCAACGACGACGATGAAGTAGCCTACAGGGAGGAGGTCAGTGACCTGGCAGGAGAACAACCTCAACGTCAGCAAGACAAAGGAGCTGATTGTAGACTACAGGAAACAGAGGGACGAGCGCGCCCTATCCATATCGATAAGGCTGTAGTGGAGCAGGTCCAGAGCTTCAAGTTCCTTAGTGTCCACATCAGGAACTAACATGGTTCACACACACCCACACAGTTGTAAAGAGGGCACAACAACACCTCTTCCCCCTCAGGAGGTGGAAAAAATGTGGCATGGGCCCTCAGATCCTCAAAAAGTTCTACAGCTGCACCATTGAGAGCTGCTTAACTGGCTGCATCACCTCTTGGTACGGCAACTGCAAGGCACCCGACCACATGGCGCTGGGGCCGTGCTCCCTGCCATCCACGACTTCTATACCAGGCGGTGTCAGAGACACACTCATACACACATGCACTCACAAGTTGCTGCTACTGCTCAGTCTATTATCTTTCCTTTGTCTGGTCACTTTACCCCTGCCTATATGTACATAGCTACCTCAATTACCTCGTACCCCTGCAGACTTGTCACCTGACTCCAGCTGTAAATGCAGCATAGGTTGTAATCTTTATGCACCCACACAACTCACATAGCACAGGTGTTCAGTGGTTTAGCAGCAGACTGCTGTGAACGTGTTCGTGGGCCTGCCTGCTTGCCTGTGCGTGCATGCGTGGGTGTGTGCAGTGGTGTAAAATATTTAATATATATATATATATATATATATTTTATATTTACTACTTCTATGTTTCTGACATCTTTTACTTTTACTTCACTACATTCCTATAGGAAATAATGTACTTTTTACTCCATACATTTTTCCTGACACCCAAAAGTACTTGTTACATTTTGAATGTTTAGCAGGACAGGAAAATGTAGAATTCACGCACTTATCAAGAGAACACGTGGTCATCCCTACTGCCTCTGATCTGGCGGACTCACTAAACACAAATGCATTCTTTGTGAATTATGTTGGWGTGTGCCCCTGGCTATCCGTAAATGTTAAAAAACAAGAAAATGGTGCCGTCTGCTTTGCTTAATATAAGGAATTTGAAATTATTTATACTTTTACTTTTACTTTGGATACTTAAGTATAATTCAGCAATTACATTTACTTTTGATACTTAAGTATATTTAAAAAAKAAATACTTTAGACGTAAACTGAAGTGGTATTTTACTGGGTGACTTTCACTTTTAMTTGAGTCATTTTCTATTAAGGTATCTTTACTTTTACTCAAGTTTGACAATTGGGTACTTTTTTCACCACGTGTGTGTGTGTGTGGCGGCTTTACTGTAAGACTGTGGTGGTCTGTCTGTCTGTCTGTCTCACTATCTCATTCAGAAAGTCACTTTATGTGGCTTAGGTGACAGTACACCTCCCCCACAAGCCCTGGGCTCATTTTCAYAACTACAGTATACATTATTCGAAAAGAAATATCAGCAAAATACAGTAAAACACACATACATATACAGTGCATTCGGAAAGTATTCAGACCCCTTGACTTTTTCGACATTTTGTTACGTTACAGCCTTATCTTAAAATTGATTCAATTGTTTTTTTCCCCTCATCAATCGACACACAATACCCCATAACTACAGAGCAAGAACAGGTTTAACTTTTTTTTTGCAAATTGATAAAAAAAAAAAACTGATCACATTTACATAAGTAGTCAGACCCTTTACTCAGTACTTTGTTGAAGCAACTTTGGCAGCAATTACAGCATTGCGTCTTCTTGGGTATGGCGGTACAAGCCATACAAGCCAATTCTTCTCTACAGATCCTCTCAAGCTCTGTTAGGTTCGATGGGGAACGTCACTGCACAGCAATATTCAGGTCTCTCCAGAGATGTTAGATCGGGTTCAAGTCCGGTCCCTGGCTGGGCCACTCAAGGACATTCAGAGACTTGTTCCGAAGYCACTCCTGTGTGGTCTTGGCTGTGTGCTTAGGGTCATTGTCCTTTTGGAAGGTCAACTGTCACTCCAGTCTGAGGTCCTGAGCGCTCTGGAGCAGGATTTCATCAAAGATCTCTCTGTAGAGAGATCCTGACCTCGATCCTGACTTGTCTCCCAGTCCCTGCCACTGAAAAATATCCCCACAGAATGATGTTGGCTTCACCGTAGGGATGGTGCCAGGTTTCCTCCAGACATGGCGCTTGGCATTCAGGCCGAAGAGTTCAATCTTGGTTTCATCAGACCAGATAATGGTCTGAGTGTCTTTAGGTGCCTTTTGGCAAACTCCAAGYGGGCTGTCATGTGCCTTTTACTGAGGGGCTTCCGTCTGGCCACTACCATAAAAGCCTGATTGTTTGAGTGCTGCAGAGATGGTTGTCTTTCTGGAAGGTTCTCCCATCTCCACAGAGGAACTCTAGAGCTCTTTCAGAGTGACCATCGGATTCTTGGTCACCTCTGACCAAGGTCCATCTCCCCCGATTGCTCAGTTTGGCCAGGCGGCCAGCCCAAGGAAGAGTCTTGGTGGTTCAAAACTTCTTCCATTTAAGAATGATGGCGGCCACAGTGTTCTTAGGGACCTTCAATGTTGCAGAAATGTTTTGGTACCCTTCCCCAGATCTGTGCCTCAACACAATCCTTTCTCTGAGCTCTACAGACAATTMATTTGACCTAATGGCTTGGTTTTTGTTCTGACATGCACTGTCAACTRTGGGACCTTATATACTGTAGACAGGTGTGTGCCTTTCCAAATCATGTCCAATCAATTGAATTTACCACAGGTGGACTCCAATCAAGTTGTAGAAACATCTCACGGATGATCAATGCAAACAGGATGCACCTGAACTCAATTTCGAGTCTCATAGCAAAGGGTTTGAATGCTAATGTAAATACGTTTTTTATTTGATATAAATACGCACAAATTTCTCAACCTGTTTTCGCTTTGTCATTATGGGGTAATGTGGGTAGATTGATGAGGAAAAACATTTATTGTATACATTTTAGAATAAGGCTGTAACGTACAGGAACAAAATGTGGAAAAAGTCAAGGGGTCTGAATACTTTCCGAATGCACTGTACCTTACCTTCCTACCAAAATGGATCAGACCGGAAATAAATAAATAAAGGTTTTAATGAGTTCATGCCATTCTGATCACAGTGTTTGGCTTACGTTTTCATTTACATTTTTACTATATTTTATTATCTGGGGCTTTTTGTTTTGACAGGTAAGTCTTGTGACTTGCAAGCACACCCACGTCCACTCCCGTCATGACGACCATTGACCTACAATGGCCATGCAGAAATTCACCATTGGAAAAGTTATGTCAAAAATAGTGACATTTAATCATTGTAGATATGTCACTAATGCTGACATATTAGGTGTCACTGAAGCTGACATATTAGATATATGTCACTTTTGGTAACATACTACTTATGTCACTATCATCATTTATGAATATTTCAACAGCAAATAAGATCAACTCGAAAAATTACACTACGGTTAAGAGACAGGTAAAAGGAGGTAGATGAAAAACATTTGAGAGGGAAAGTCTCCAACCTGAACTTCTAACAGGAAGTTTGTGGGTAGACAGGATGTGCTGCACTGTTGTTGAAAAGAGCAAGCTATCTTTTTGATTAGAGCAGGCAAAAATAGTTAATCGACAGAAGTCGGTTTGTCCCTCAATAGACCTACCTGTGGCTTGAACTCACACAAGATTAGAACGATAGCAGGGTGATGGTGCAGGAGTTCTCTAAAAACTATCTTAGCTAAGGTGTTGCTATTTGATACTGATGGTAATAAATGTACGTTTTCGCTAAAAATACAAAATGTACGGAGCCATGAATAAGAGACATAGAAGTTGCTCTGTTATGGGTAAATGTTTCTGAGAAGTAAATTCTGTCAACAGGCTTTTTGTTCCCATGTGTTTCCAGTGAGATGACCCGAACCTCAAGATGTGTAGCATGCAGTTGACACTCAAACAGCTGTGACGTCACGTGTGTGTGTTCCTCTTATGCCCTCCCAGCTTCCCCTAACACCTGTGGTTACTTGAAGAGAAGGTAAGACGAATTACCATGACTATTACCACAGGACATCTGGACTGGGCACCACAGAAACAATCCAGTAGACATTACAGGAAGATGTGGTAGTGGAGAGCACCACATATACCCATCACACCACCCACTGATAGATGAGAAGCAGGGTAACGAAAACCTTTTTATATATAATGGGTTAGTCATTTCTTGCAAATGGCTGAAAAAGCCGTTGACAGAAACTCTGGACAGAAAATGAAACGCACCCAATTTTGTGTGACTACTAAGTATGGAAACAAACAAACACAAAATCAAACAGACAAACCACACAACGGTAGATGTAGGCTTACATCTGCACCGGAAACAAAGTGGTCGAGTCAATATTGTTTCCATGTTATTCCACCTTTTGTTATTACTGCAATGTAATCATGTTGCATCAAGATAGCTTTTTTTTTATTTAGCAGAAATTAATTGACATACATATGCAGTTCTCATCTTAATTGACCGTAGGTTTAAACCAAACACCGACAAAAACAACATGGTTTCAAGTTGTGGTTGATTGCAAATTGAATTTGCGTTAGTCAATCAATGAGACATTAATGATACTTTGTTTTACTCTGTCACAACATACTGTAAAGATCAATGTGCAATGAAATTGCAGGCTATCCTTCGACAATAAAAAATGTCTGACAAGATGTTTCCTAAAGCAATGACCTGTTTGCCATGCAAATATTCTAGCATGATTTCCCCACACCTGGTTATATCAGTAAATTGACTGGTAAGCATGCTCTGGTCTGTGCAAAGTTTTAGACTGATCCAATGAACCATTGCATTTCGGTATCAACATTTTGTATCAAGACTGCCCAAATGTGCCTAATTTGTTTATTAATAACTTTTCATGTTCAAAATTGTGCACTCTCTTCAAACAATAGCAATGGTATTCTTTCACTGTAATAGCTACTGAAAATTGGACAGTGCATTTAGATTAACAAGAATTTAAGCTTTCTACCAATGTCAGATATGTGTATGTCCTCGGAAATGTTCTTGTTACTTATATCCTCATGCTAATCGCATTAGCCTATGTTAGCTCAACAGTCCCGTGGAAGGGGACACGGATCCCGAAGTTAAGCAGAGGACAGAGTGACAGGCGTCCATCACCAGCCAGTGGCTTCAAGACATCCTACACACAGACACACAGACACACACACACACACACAGGTGAGCAGCCACACAGACACACACACACACACACACACTTCCTGTGGCTGAGATGGGATGAAAAAATTGATTGAAAGATAGACATCGAGATAGAGACAGAGCGAGAGAGAGAGAGAGAAAGACAGAGAGAGGAAGAAAGAGAGAGAGAAACAGAGAAAAGAAAGACTGTATACAGTATGAGAGTGAGATAAAGAGAAACATCTGGTGCATAGCCTCCTGTATGATATCAGTCTCCAAATTCTCAGTAAATCTCTGCTGTCTTTCTCCTCAGAATGAAGTTGTTGGTAGTTGTGGCTGCTGCTCTGGCAGTGGCGAGCGCAGCTAGCCTTTCATTGGAGGACCTGGAGTTCCATGCCTGGAAACTGAAGTTTGGTAAGAGATGCATCTCTAGCCTATTTCATTTCAGCCTCTTATCATTGACAATAATGGAGTGTGTGACTCTCTCCTCTTTTCTTCATGTTTATTATCTGTCAATCTGAACCTCTTCTTTCTCATTGTCCTGTTAAAGATGATGTAGAGCAGGGGTCGCCAACCTTTACTTTCATAAGAGCTACTTCATACAAATAAAACATTTATGGAGCTACTCTGTCACGCCCTGGCCTTAGTTATCTTTGTTTTCTTTATTATTTTAGTTAGGTCAGGGTGTGACATGGGGGATGTTTGTGTGTTTTTGTCTCGTCTAGGGTGTTTGTATTGTCTAGGGGGTGTTTGTAGAGTTCATGGGGTTGTGTTCATTGTAGGTGTTTATGTAAGTCTATGGTTGCCTAGATTGGTTCTCAATTAGAGACAGCTGTCTACTGTTGTCTCTGATTGGGAGCCATATTTAGGCAGCCATAGTCATTAGGTAGGGTGTGGGTGATTGTCTATGTGTAAGTTGCCAGTGGATGCACTTATTGTTTGTATAGCTTCACGTTTGTTGTTTTGTTTAGTTTAGTTTGTATAGTGTCTTTAGTTTCGTGTTCGTCTTCAATAAAAGAAGATGTATCATTATCACGCTGCGCCTTGGTCCTCCTCTCTTTCACCATACGACGATTGTGACATACTCACAGCCTGCATATCTTGTTATTGTAGGCGTATATTTAATAGAGGCACCCAGCGCTTAATTTGTATTATTATTATAGAAAGAGCAGAAATAAGAGCTCTCACCAGTTTAATGAAATTAGTTTTGTTGTTTATTAAACATGCCAATATTGATGTTCCCGAAAAGATTTCAGTTGGTTTTCCATTTTGTGGCTTAAGTGGGCTACTGTCTGTCTATTCTTCAAAGTGCAGATGCATCCTCGCCTGCTCTCTATAGGCCAGCATTCAGGTAAACGTGTCCCAAATGTCGCAAAGCCTATCAAGCGTATCTAGACCTAAGCATAACAGTAACCTACAATTCTATACGGGGAGAAATCTAACAAATGGGCATATTAGATCATTTAAAGTAAATGATGCAGTGCAACACTGGAGAGAGATAGAGAGAGAGTCGCAGGCTTATGTCTATCAGAGCAGAGGTAGGGAGATGGCTAGAAGCACAGTTCTCTCTCTCTGTCACCACAGCAAAGGCCACTTGTTGGTTTCAAAACATAGCCTACAAAGTTGCACAAACATAAGAACAGTCACGGCCCACACAAATCAATTCTGAAAATATCGGCAAGAGAATTAACAAGGAGTCAATCAGTATACTTGTAACAACTTAAGCATTACAGAACTTCTATTCTATCAAATAAACCATATAAGGGCCAATAAACCATTCCATTTTTGAGGGGCTAAATTCGAAACTCCTCGATTGGTGAGCAAAAGAAACTAACACCACCACCTGCTGGAGAAGGCAGAGTTTTGGCCGAGTTGAGTCTCTCGCTTCGCCTCTTCCTCTCTGGCTATATGGACACTGTCGTGGAAATTCAGTGCTGAGAGAGACTTGGTCATTTCCTCAAACAATCATCTCTATTTAATATCGATTAGTTATTGCAATAATGAGGCTGGTAGACCCCCCACCCTTGAGTGTTGGACCAGGTAACCTAACCTTTACATAAATGCAGAGTACTAAAAATAGCTGACACTAACAATGCTCAGCCATGGTTGGTTCAACCCCCTTCATGCAGACCAAGGAGCATCATAAGCCACTCTGGGTTCATCCTGTCGTTGTCTTAACCCCTTTCTGGCTTAGTTTCCCAGATGCAAGGATGATTTAGAGACAGTGAGGAATTCTTCTAAACTCCTCCTGGCTATCTCTATCTCGGTTACACCCACCTCATATTGTCTATGTAATGCAGTCTTTAACTCATTTGTCAGCTCAAGCCATCTCTGGTGACCATACGCCCATATTAGCTGCAGGGAACAAGAGTGGAGCCCATGAAAACACAGACACTAACAGGACAGAAATATCCTCCTATTTGTTCAGTATTAATTGCTAACTATTAATATCAAACAAATCAGGTAAATATGTAATTGTTCTATCACAGCACGCCTGGTGCCCAAATTAATAATGTACACTACATGACCAAAACTATGTGGACAGCTGCTCGTCGAACATCTGATTCCAAAATCTTGGGCATTAATACGGAGTTGGTCCCCCTTTTGCTGCTATAATAGTCTCCACTCTTCTGGGAAGGCCAACTACTAGATGTTGGAACATTGCTGCAGGGACTTGATTCCATTCAGCCACAAGAGCATTAGTGAGGTCGAGCACTGATGTTGGGCGATTAGGCCTGGCCCACAGTCGGCGTTCTAATTCATCCCAAAGGAGTTCGATGTGTTTGAGGTTAGGGCTCTGTCCAGGCCAGTCAAGTTCTTCCACACCGATCTCAACAAACAATTTCTGTATGGACCTCGCTTTGTGCATGGGGACATTGTTATGCTGAAACAGGAAAGGGGCTTCCCCAAACTGTTTCCACAAAGTTGGAAGCACAGAATCGTCTAGAATGTCATTGTATGCTGTAGCGTTAATATTTCCCTTCACTGGAACTATAGAGATTGTCTATGGAGATTGTATGGCTGTGTGCTCGGTTTTATACTCCTGTCAGCTAAGGGTGTGGCTGAAATAGCCAAATCCACTAATTTGAAGGGGTGTCCACATACTTGTGTATATATAGTGTATGTCTCACAGCTAAGCTTCGTTTGGATTAGGTTCAGTCAGTCTTCCTGATGAGCCATTCCCAGCTAAATGATTTATGGGGTAGCTGGCAACAACAGCAGCATGCGTTAGCTAATCATGGACTACAGGAAACGGAGGGCCGAACTCTGTTTGGTAGCCGACCGTAAGGCGCTAGAGGGTAATGCCATCCAGGACCTCTAGACAAGGCGGTGTCAGAGGAAGGCCCTAAAAATGTTCAAAGACTCCAGCCACCCAAGTCATAGACTGTTCTCTCTGCTACCGCACTGCAAGCGGTACAGGAGCGTTAAGTCTGGGACGTAAAGGCTCCTAAACAGCTTCTACCCCCAAGCCATAAGACTGCTAAATAGTTAACCAAATAGTTACTCAGACAATCTAGATTGAACTCTTTTTGACTATGCACACACACTGGACTCTACCCACACACTCACCCATACTTACACTGACACTCCAACACTTCCACACTCATCACATACGCTGCTACTACTGTCTATTATCTATCCTGTTGCCTAGTCACTTTACCCCTACCTATATGTACATACAGTATCTACCTCAATAGTATTGGTCACCATCTGGATGTCACCGTGACATGCCAATTAGCTACCTTAAAGACAAGCTGGTGCATTACCATTGTAACAGTGTTGTATCAAGGTGCCATGTAGTTGATTCTGAACACTCTCCCAAGTCCCAACTTCGGCAGATAAGTTTCAAAGGTTCTAGCCACAACAAGCATAAATTAGCTAGCTGGGAAGCGCTCATCAGGATGACTGACCGAATTGACTGAACCGAATCCGTTTGACTCCACTACACAATCTGCTGTGCACAACATACATCATCAATTTGGGCACCAGGCGTGTCCATATAGCCTCTCCCTCCAAAACTTAGCAGTACCGGATCCTGTTCTGGCAGGATCCTGCTCAAATTAAGAGCTGGAGGCACCATGTGAACGTCTGGTTTTGCTGTTTTCTACTGCTTCCTAACTGAGGGCCCAATTCAGACTTGAGATAAATAGACTTAACATGGACTTAAATCAATAAAATATATATATATATATTTTTACTGAAGTTCATGTTAAAGATAGTTGCTACATCCATTTTTGGACATATAAATGAATTATATATACCTATTGATTATAACTAATAAATGCCTCATAAGCTTAGTTCAACTGTCAAACCCCATCAGAACCTAAAATATAACCTTGTTTTACTCCAATGTTTGTAAACAATGTAAATGTAAACAAACACTGTATTGCCTCATGCATAGTTAAAACAATAATTTTGATATCATGGATGGTCAGTCCTTGCATCCATATGAATTTGAGAGTGGTTACATTTCTCCAGGCCTTATCCCTCAGCTTTTTACCAAAACAGAGGCGGGGAGCCCGCTTTATTACGGTTTCAATTCAGGTCTTTGGTCAACTTTTCTCATGTCTGAATAGAGCCCTGAATAAACTGACTTTGATTCCCTACAGGAAAGTCCTACAGCTCTCCAGTGGAGGAATCTCAGCGCAGGAGTTCCTGGATCTCCAACCGTAAACTGGTGCTGGTCCACAACATGCTGGCTGACCAGGGCATCAAGTCCTATCGCTTGGGCATGACTTACTTCGCTGACATGGTATGGCCCAGACACATGCCATTTTAATAGCACAGTGAAGAATAGTTAACATATGTGTAAAGATAAAGGATTAAATGAAGAATAGAAGGATCTATTTTCCGTCCCCCTTTTCAGAGTTACAGCATTGGTAGAAAATAAACACAATTCAACTTGAAAAACAGTCTGATAGTATGTAGGCTGCTGTACCTGTAGGCTACTGACTCTGTATCCTCTAGTCTACCTGGACTTAATAATTAGATACAACAGAATGATAGATTCCCCCCAAAACAAGGGAAATACATTTAGTCTTTCTGAAATAATTGTTTCCATTGATTATAAATAACAATTAGGTCTATCGAACAATTCAAACATTTAATTAAGCTAATTGCAGAATTTGCTTTGATTAATTACGATTCATCACATTATCCAAATCCTAAAAAAAAGGAATTTAAAGGGAAAATCCACTCAAAAATGATATTCTGGTATTTCTTCCATTAGTCCACTGTTGATACAGTCCAAAAAGGATTTGCATGTCAGCAATCAAGTTTTTTAAATATTGGACTTTCAAGAATCAAAGTGTCCCCAGCCATATCATCAATGTTTGTCTATGGAGATTGCATGGCTGTGTGCTCGATTTTACACACCTGTCAGGAATGGGTGTGGCTGAACTAGCCAAATCCACTAATAAACAAACATTGGCAGTAGAATGGCCTTACTGTAGAGCTCAGTGACCACCATGCGAAATGACAATTGTCTGCTGGAGTGGTGTAAAGCTCACTTCCATTGGACTGGAGCAGTGGAAACGTATTCTCAGAAGTAATGATTCACGCTTCACCATCACCCATCTGGCAGTCTGATGGATGAAACTGGGTTTGGCGGATGTCAGGAGAACCCTACCTGCCCGAATGCATAGTGCTAACTGTAAAGTTTGGTGGAGGAGGAATAATGGTTCGGGTTAGGCCCCTTACTTCCAATGACGGGACATCTTAACGCTACAGCATACAATTACACTAGCATTCAAAGGTTTGGGGTCACTTAGAAATGTCCTTGTTTTTGAAAGAAAAATCACATTTTTGGTCCATTAAAATAACATAAATACAGTGTAGACATTGTTAATGTTGTAAATTACTATTGTAGCTGTAAATGGTTGATTTTTAATGGAATATCTACATAGGCGTACAGAGGCTCATTATCAAATAAAATTGTATTTGTCACATACACATGGTTAGCAGATGTTAATTCGAGCGTAGCGAAATACTTGTGCTTCTAGTTCCGACAATGCAGTAATAACCAACGAGTAATCTAACCTAACAATTTCACAACAACTACCTTATACACACAAGTGTAAAGGGATGAAGAATATGTACATAAAAATATATGAATGAGTGATGGTACAGAACGGCATAGGCAAGATGCAGTAGATGGTATAGAGTACAGTATATACATATGGGATGAGTAATGTAGGGTATGTAAACATTATATTAAGTGGCATTGTTTAAAGTGGCTAGAGATACATTTTTTACATCAATTTTTCCATTATTGAAGAGGCTGGAGTTGAGTCAGTATGTTGGCAGCAGCCACTCAATGTTAGTGATGGCTGTTTAACAGTCTGATGGCCTTGAGATAGAAGCTGTTTTTCAGTCTCTCGGTCCCTGCATTGATGCACCTGTACTGACCTCGCCTTCTGGATGATAGCGGGGTGAACAGGCAGTGGCTCGGGTGGTTGTTGTCCTTGATGATCTTTATGGCCTTCCTGTGACATCGGGTGGAGTAGATCAAATCAAATATATTTATATAGCCCTTCTTACATCAGCTGAAATCTCAAAGTGCTGTACAGAAACCCAACCTAAAACCCCAAACAGCAAGCAACGCAGGTGTAGAAGCACGGTGGCTAGGAAAAACTCCCTAGAAAGGCCAAAACCTAGGAAGAAACCTAGAGAGGAACCAGGCTATGAGGGGTGGCCAGTCCTCTTCTGGCTGTGCCGGGTGGAGATTATAACAGAACATGGCCAAGATGTTCAAATGTTCATAAATGACCAGCATGGTCAAATAATAATAATCACAGTAGTTGAAAACAGTTGAAAACAGCAGGTCTGGGACAGGTAGCACGTCCGGTGAACAGGTCAGGGTTCCATAGCCGCAGGCAGAACAAACTATCTGCCCTCCAGGTGTCCTGGAGGGCAGGTAGTTTGCCCCCGGTGATGCGTTGTGCAGACCTCACTACCCTCTGGAGAGCCTTACGGTTGTGGGCGGAGCAAACATCACTCCTGTGTTCCAATGGCATGTTGTGTTAGCTAATCCAGGTTTATCATTTTCAAAGGCTAATTGATCATTATAAAACCCTTTTGCAATTATGTTAGCACAGCTGAAAACCGTTGTCCTGATTAGAGAAGCAATAAAACTGGCCTTTAGACTAGTTGAGTATCTGGAGCATCAGCATTTGTGGGTTCGATTACAGGCTCAAAATGGCCAGAAATAAATAACTTTCTTCTGAAACTCATCAGTCTATTCTTGTTCTGAGAAATGAAGGCTATTCCATGCGATAAATTGCCAAGAAACTGAAGCTCTCGTACAACGCTGTGTACTACTCCCTTCACAGAACAGAGCACACTGGCTCTAACCAGAATCAAAAGAGGAGTGGGAGGCCCCGGTGCACAACTGAGCAAGAGGACAAGTACATCATAGTGTCTAGTTTGAGAAACAGACGCTTCACGAGTCCTCTGCCTAGAAGGCCAGCATCTCGGAGTCGCCTCTTCACTGTGAGAGTCGCCTCTTCACTCCCTTTTGCCCTCACAACAGCCTCAATTCATTTGGGCATGGACTCTACAAGTTGTCGAAAGCGTTCCACAGGGATGCTGGCCCATGTTGACTCACAAGCTGTCGACAGTTGTGTCAAGGTGGCTGGATGTCTTTTGGGTGGTGGGCCATTCTTGATACACAGGAGAAACAGTTGACTGTGGAAAAACTCACTGGCGTTGCAGTTCTTGACACAAACCGGTGTGCCTGGCACCTACTACCACACCCCGTTCAAAGGCACTTACATCTTTTGTCTTGCCCATTCACCCCCTGAATGGCACACATACACAATCAATGTCTCAATTGTCTTAAGGCTCAAAAATCCTTCTTCAATCTGTCTCCTCCCCTTCATTTACACTGATTGCAGTGGATTAAACAAGTGACATCAATAAGGGATCATAGCATTCACCTGGATTCACCTGGACAGTTTATTTCATGGAAAGAGTAGGTATTACCTCATGTTTTCTACACTCAGTGCATGTCTATTGTTGTGCTACCACAGGAAAACGAGGAGTACAGACGCATCTCCCAGCGCTGCCTGGGCTCCTTCAATGCCTCCAAGCCCCCCGGCGGCTCTACCTTCTTACCCATGCTTGGGGACAATGATCTGCCCACCACCATGGACTGGAGGGACAAGGGCTATGTCACCTCCATCAAGGATCAGAAGGATTGTGGCTCCTGCTGGGCTTTCAGCACGGTAAGGGAGGAAGAGGGTTGGAAGTGTCATGTTTTGTCTTTGATCATGTCTTGTCCCTGTGCTTCCCTCTGCTGGTCTTATTAGGTTCTTTCTCTTTCTCTCTCTCTATCGTTCCGTTCATGCTCCCAGCTGTTTCTCATTCTCCCTACGACCTCATTTACTCTTTCACACCTGTCCCCTATTTTGCCCTCTGATTAGAGTCCCTATTTCTCCCTCTGTTTTCCGCTCCTGTCCTTGTCGGATTCTTGTTTGAGGTTTGCTGTTCCTGTGTCCTTGTTTCCGCCCTGTCGTGTTCTCTGCCTTCTTCAGATGCTGCGTGTGAGCAGGTGTCTATGTCAGCTACGGCCTGTGCCTTCCTGAAGCGACCTGCAGTCTGTGGTCGCGTCTCCAGTCGTTCCTCTCTATTGACGAGAGGATTTCAGTTTCCTGTTTTGGATTACCATTGATTATATCCAGGAGAATCATTATTTGTTTAATACTGGAATAAAGACTCTGTTACTATTACGTCGCTTTTGGGTCCTCATTCATCAGCATAACAGGAAGGGGTTATTAAGAGAGTGAGTTAACTACAGTATAGACTCTGCTCAACTTAGATGTAGAGTAATTGTTTGGCCTGTTCTACTCTTTTACCTTTGTATCATGTGGTGAGAGCGAAACAACAATGAGTGTGTGTTTGGGTGGTGTAACTCATATCGCCAGTCTGTACATGTTAAAATTTTTGTATTCGGCTGTTTTCCAAACATTGTGGGCTGTGGCCCTAAAACTATGCAAAGGTACATATATTTGAAGTAAAAATACTTTAACGTACTACCTCTTTGGGCTAACATTCTGTGAAATTGCAGAGCTCGAAATTCAAAATACAAAATTTGTGATATTAAACATTCATGAAAATATGTCTTACATCGTTGTCTTACATCGTTTAAAAGCTTAACTCCTTCTTAATCCAGATTTGTCAGATTTCAAAAAGGCTTTATGGCGAAAGCTCACCATGTGATTATCTGAGGACAGCAACCCGCGTACAAAAGCATTACAAACAGTTTCCAACCAAGCAGAGGCGTTACGAAAGTCAGAAATTGCGATAAAATAAATCACTTACCTTTGAAGATCTTCCTGCTTGCAATCCAAAGGGTCCCAGCTACATCACAAATGGTCCTTTTGTTCGATAAAGTCCTTCTTTATATCCCCAAAAAGTCAATTTAGTTGGCGCGCTTGACTCAGTAATCCACCGGTTTCCCTCGTTCAAAATGCAAACAAATGAATCCCGAAAGTTACCAATAAACTTCGTCCAAACAAGTCAAACAACGTTTCTAATCAATCCTCAGGTACCCTAATATGTAAATAAACGATAAAATTTAAGACGGAGAATAGTATGTTCATTACCAGAGATAAATAACGAAGTGTGCGCCCTCACCGACGTGCGCCACAACACTACAGCCAAAATGGGAGCCACTTACAAAAACTACAAATTCTAGCTCATTTTTCAAAAAACAAGCCTGAAACTCTTTCTAAAGACTGTTGACATCTGCTGGAAGCCCTAAGAACTGCAATCTGGGAGTTATTCCATTGATTTCCCCATAGACAGGCATTTTAAATGGTGTCACCCCCAAAAATAAATTTGCTATATCAGTTCTGTTATGCTCACAGACATTATTTTAACAGTTTTGGAAAGTTTAACAGTTTTGGAGTGTTTTCTATCCAATACTACCAATTATATGCATATCCTAGCTTCTTGGCCTGAGTAAGAGGCAATTTACTTTGGGCACCTCAATCATCCAAACTTCCAAATACTGCCCCCTATCCCTAAGGAGCTTTAGTCATTTTTTGTGGTATCAGAACTTTACTTTACTATTTATATTTTTTGACAACTTATTTTTACTCCACTACATTCTTAATAAAAAATAATGTACTTTTTTACTCCATACGTTTTCCCTGACACCCAGAAGTACTCGCTATATTTTGAATGCTTAGCAGAACAGGAAAATTGTCAAATTCACGCACTTATCAAGAGAACCGCCCTGGTCATCTCTACTGCCTCTGATCTGGCTTCATTTGTAAAAAATTAAAGAATTTAAAAAAATGTAACAAAATGAAAAATTGTGCCATCTGGTTTGCTTAATATAAGGAATTTGAAAGGATTTATACATTTACTTTAACTTTTGATACTTAATTATATTTGAGCAATTACATTTACTTTTGATACTTAAGTGTCACACCCTGATCTGTTTCACCTGTCAAGTGCTTGTCTCCACCTCCCTCCAGGTGTTGCCCATTTTCCCCATTTATCTCTATGCATTTATACAGTACCTGTGTTTTCTGTTTCTCTGTTGCCAGTTCATCTTGTCTCCTTCAAGCCTACCAGCGTGTTTTTCCTGTACTCCTGTTCTCTCTAGTCCCTGTTTTCTAGTTCTTCCGGCTCCGACCTATTCTGCCTGCCCTGACCCCAAGCCTGCCTGCCGTTCCTGTACCTATCTGACTCTGACCTGGTTTACGAACTTCTGCCTGTCCTGACCCTTAGGCTACCTGCCGCCCTGTACCTATCAGACTCGGACCTGGTTACGAACCTCTGCCTATCCTCGACCTGCCCTTTTCCTGCCTCTTGTGGTTTTAATAAACTTCTCTATATCTTGAACCTTCTGTCTCTCTCCTGTGTCTGCATCTGGGTCTTATACTGAGTCGTGTTAGTACGAACTGGCCATGACTGACCCAGCAGACTCGGACCAGCTCCGCAACGCTGTCTCCTCCCAAGGAGACACGAGGAGTTACTTCGTATATTTGCTGGACCAATCATTGTCTGTTAGGCAGCCAGCCATGACAGTAACCTCCCAGCCCCTCAGTAACCCCGCTTTCAGCAGCGCCTCTCGCCAGGCTACCACGGCTACCCGAGAACCCTGCTTACCGTCTCAGGAACCTGTCGGGAGTTTCTCTCCCAGTGCTCCCTCATCTTTGAGCTGCAGCCCTCGTCCTTTCCCTCGGACCGCTCGAAGATAGCGTACCTTATAACGCTGATGTGGGCTCTCGCCTGGGCTACGGTGGTGTGGGAACAACAAGCCGTGTGCTTCAGTCTGGAGGAGTTCGTGGCTGAGGTGAAAAAGTTTTTGGGAGAGAGGCTGCCCGAAAGGTACTCCATCTTCGTCAAGACTCCCGCAGTGTGGCAGACTATGCGGTTGATTTCCGCACATTGGCTACCGAGAGTGCCTGGAACCCAGAATCCCTATTTGACACGTTCCTTCACGAATTATCGGAGGAAGTAAAAGACGAGCTCGCAGCCCAGGAGCTGCCTACAGATCTTGACTCGCTCGTCGCCTTGACCATCCGGATCAATGGGCGGCTACGGGAAAGTAGGAGGGAGAGGAGGTCTGATTCCGGTCCCACTCCCTCGCCTAAGGATCCCACCGAGGAGTCCCCAGCGTCTACGTTCCCGAGAGAATCCGAGGTTACCCGATTTCCCCTGACAGTCTCCAAGGTCTGCCGACAAGTCTCTTACGGAGCCGATGCAACTCGGCAGAGTTGGTTGTCTCCAGCCGAACGTTTATGCAGACTTAACACTGTTAGGTTCTAACTTTCAGAGTAAATAACTCACGGACATTAGAGAAGCTTAACCAAGTTTAATTCTTCCCAAAGGGTCAATACAGCTGGATTCAGACAAACGACATGTCACACAAGCACTGATATTTAACCCTTTCTCCTAGGCTGAGTGTCCTCCCCCACATCTGAACAGCCAATGCATATCTGTTGCTAGACAGAACCTTAGTTATATCTGTTCTTCCTCTAACCTGACCTCTACTCCAAAGTGCTCACTCCTCCCCAACTCAAGGCTGTCATGGTTATTGATACCAGACGGTGTCTTTTCTCCTCCCAGAGGATCCCTGATGGCTAACAATAACATATCCTGACATAATGTAAACGTTATACATTACTCTCTCTCCCTCAGTGACATTGTTCGTTTCTCAGTGACATTGTCTGTCATGTCATTTTCCAAGGTAGCACTACCCTCTTCCCCGGATTACAATTAATTGGTCACGGCACTTAATACCTTGTATAAGAACCGTTACTATAGCATCTGCGAACCTATTACTGGAGAATACGGATGACTTAATGTCTTATTCCAGTATTTCCTCAAATATCACTATTATTGATAACCCATATTTCCACATAATCTCTCATGGTTCACCACCCCAACAGGGCATAAAACTAACCTCTCTTTCACACACACACTCACACCCTGCGCTCTCACGGCCACTGCAACTGTGCTTCCACCCTTCTTACAGGTCTGGCCAATACACCGTTAGACTAGGGTTTTACCCTCCACAGGACTACCCTGTTCAGGACTTCCCCCCTCTCTATGAGATTTGGCCCTCCACAGGCTTTCTGCTCGGGACTTTATCTATGAGATTTTACCCTCCACAGACCTATTCTGCTCGTGACTTACTCTTGAAATTTTTCCCTCCACAGGAACTCTCCTGCTCGGGACTTATGTGACTTACCCTCAACAGATCTATTCTGCTCAGGACTTACTCCAAATTTATAGCAGTCACATGAACTAACCCAATTGGGATTTACCCCCTAGGACTTACCCTACAGGTACTAGCCTGCTCGAGTTTACCTTCCGGGATTTACTCTATACTTTATAGTACTAGCAGGAACCAACCTACTAGGGATTTACCCCCTAGGACTTACCCTACAGGTACTAACCAGTTTGGGTTTACCTTCCGGGACTTACCATTTCACATTCTCAAAACCCAACAACACCAAGAGTTGTCTGTATTGTGGGACTACCGGTCATTACGTGTCTACCTGTCCATTAAAATACCAGGCTCATCAGTAGGTACAAGTACTCTGGTGGGCCATATGGAGAATTTTCTTTCTCCCCTTACTCGTACCCCTCTCCATGCCATCCTGCTGTGGGGCGAACAGTCAAAATCTCTCCGGGTACTCGTTGACTCTGGGGCCGATGAGAGTTTCATGGACACTACCCTGGTGTCAGAGCTGGGTATCCCCACTCAGCCCCTCTCCATTCCCATGGATGTCAGAGCGCTGGATGGGTGCTCGATAGGCAGAGTCACCCACAATACTACTCCTATCAACCTGCCAGTGTCAGGGAACCAAAATGAGTACATGCAGTTCATGCTCATCAAGTCTCCTCAGGTACCCGTGGTATTGGGGTTTTCATGGCTCCAGTGGCACAATCCTCTTATCGATTGGACTGCTGGTGCTATCATGGGCTGGAGCCCATTCTGCCATGCTCATTGCCTGAAGTCGGCGCAGCCTGCCCCGGGACATCTTCCTGTGGGCTCGGAAGAAACCTCGGACCTCTCCTCTGTTCCCGTGTCGAGTCTACGACTCCGTGATCGACCTTCTCTTCTGCTATGAGACTCAAAATTGACCTCAGGTACATCCTGTTTCTACAACTAGATTGGAGTCCACTTGTGGTAAATTAAGGTCCCCAAGAACACAGTGTCCTCCATCATTCTTGAATGGAATAAGTTTGGACTTGAACCAGATCAAACATCTCTGGAGAGATCAAATCAAAGTTTATTTGTCACGTGCGCCGAATACAACAGGTGTAGTAGACCTTACAGTTAAATGCTTACTTACAGGCTCTAATCAATAGTGCAAAAATGTATTAGGTGAACATTAGGTAGGTAATGAAATAAAAACAACAGTAAAAAAGACAGGCTATATACAGTAGCGAGAGTATAAAAGTAGCGAGGCTACATACAGACACAGGTTAGTCAGGCTGATTGAGGTAGTATGTACATGTAGATATGGTTAAAGTGACTATGCATATATGATGAACAGAGAGTAGCAGTAGCGTAAAAGAGGGGTTGGCGGGTGGCGGGTGGGACACAATGCAGATAGCCCGGTTAGCCAATGTGCGGGAGCAGTGGTTGGTCGGCCCAATTGAGGTAGTATGTACATGAGTGTATAGTTATAGTGACTATGCATATACAGTGGGGAGAACAAGTATTTGATACACTGCCGATTTTGCAGGTTTTCCTACTTACAAAGCATGTAGAGGTCTGTAATTTTTATCATAGGTACACTTCAACTATGAGAGACGGAATCTAAAACAAAAATCCAGAAAATCACATTGTATGATTTTTAAGTAATTAATTTGCATTTTATTGCATGACATAAGTATTTGATCACCTACCGACCAGTAAGAATTCCGGCTCTCACAGACCTGTTAGTTTTTCTTTAAGAAGCCCACCTGTTCTCCACTCATTACCTGTATTAACTGCACCTGTTTGAGCTCGTACCTGTATAAAAGACACCTGTCCACACACTCAATCAAACAGACTCCAACCTCTCCACAATGGCCAAGACCAGAGAGATGTGTAAGGACACAGGGGTAAATTGTAGACCTGCACAAGGCTGGGATGGGCTACAGGACAATAGGCAAGCAGCTTGGTGAGAAGGCAAAACTGTTGCGCAATTATTCGAAAATGGAAGAAGTTCAAGATGACGTCAATCACCCTCGGTCTGGGGCTCCATGCAAGATCTCACCTCGTGGGGCATCAATGATCATGAGGAAGGTGAGGGATCAGCCCAGAACTACACGGCAGGACCTGGTCAATGACCTGAAGAGAGCTGGGATCACAGTCTCAAAGAAAACCATTAGTAACACACTACGCCGTCATGGATTAAAATCCTGCAGTGCACGCAAGGTCCCCTTGCTCAAGCCAGCGCATGTCCAGGCCCGTCTGAAGTTTGCCAATGACCCTCTGGATGATCCAGAGGAGGAGTGGGAGAAGGTCATGTGGTTTGATGAGACAAAAATTGAGCTTTTTGGTCTAAACTCCACTCGCCGTGTTTGGAGGAAGAAGAAGGATGAGTACAACCCAAGAACACCATCCCAACCGTGAAGCATGGAGGTGGAAACATCATTCTTTGAGGATGCTTTTCTGCAAAGGGGACAGGACGACTGCACCGTATTGAGGGGAGGATGTATGGGGCCATGTATCGCGAGATCTTGGCCAACAACCTCCTTCCCTCAGTAAGAGCATTGAAGATGGGTCGTGGCTGGGTCTTCCAGCATGACAACGACCCGAAACACACAGCCAGGGCAACTAAGGAGTGGCTCCGTAAGAAGCATCTCAAGGTCCTGGAGTGGCCTAGCCAGTCTCCAGACCTGAACCCAATAGAAAATCTTTGGAGGGAGCTGAAAGTCCGTATTGCCCAGCAACAGCCCGAAACCTGAAGGATCTGGAGAAGGTCTGTATGGAGGAGTGGGCCAAAATCCCTGCTGCAGTGTGTGCAAAACCTGGTCAAGAACTACAGGAAACGTATGATCTCTGTTAATTGCAAACAAAGTTCTGTACCAAATATTAAGTTCTGCTTTTCTGATGTATCAAATACTTATGTCATGCAATAAAATGCAAATTAATTACTTAAAAATCATACAATGTGATTTTCTGGATTTTTGTTTTAGATTCCGTCTCCCACAGTTGAAGTGTACCTATGATAAAAATTACAGACCTCTACATGCTTTGTAAGTAGGAAAACTTGCAAAATCGGCAGTGTATCAAATACTTGTTCTCCCCACTGTATGATAAACAGAGAGTAGCAGCAGAGTAAAAAGAGGGGTTGCGGGGGGGGGCCTCACAGTGCAAATAGTCCGGGTAGCCATGTGATTACCTGTTCAGGAGTCTTATGGCTTGGGGGTAAAAACTGTTGAGAAGCCTTTTTGTCCTAGACTTGGCACTCCGGTACCGCTTGCCATGCGGTAGTAGAGAGAACAGTCTATGACTGGGGTGGCTGGGGTCTTTGACAATTTTTAGGGCCTTCCTCTGACACCGCTTGGTGTAGAGGTCCTGGATGGCAGGCAGCTTAGCCCCAGTGATGTACTGGGTCGAACGCACTACCCTTTGTAGTGCCTTGCGGTCAGAGGCCAAGCATTTGCCGTACCAGGCAGTGATGCAACCAGTCAGGATGCTCTTGATGTTGCAGCTGTAGAACCTTTTGAACCCATGCCAAATCTTTTTAGTTTCCTGAGGGGGAATAGGCTTTGTCGTGCCCTCTCACGACTGTCTTGGTGTGTTTGGACGATTCTAGTTTGTTGTTGATGTGGACACCAAAGAAATTGAAGCTCTCAACCTGCTCCACCACAGCCCCGTCGATGAGAATGGGGACGTGCTCGGTTCTCCTTTTCCTGTAGTCCACAATCATCTCCTTTGTCTTGGTTAAGTTGAGGGATAGGTTGTTATTTTGGCACCACCCGGCCAGGTCTCTGACCTCCTCCCTATAGGCTCTCTCGTCGTTGTCGGTGATCAGGCCACTGTTGTGTCGTCTGCAAACTTAATGATGGTGTTGGAGTCGTGCCCGGCAATGCAGTCATGGGTGAACAGGGAGTACAGGTGGGGACTGAGCATGCTCCCCTGGGGAGCTCCAGTGTTGAGGATCAGCATCGCAGATGTGTGCGCTACCTACCCTCACCACCTGGGGGCGGCCCGTCAAGAAGTCCAGGATCCAGTTGCAGAGGGAGGTGTTTAGTCCCAGGATCCTTAGCTTAGTGATGATCTTTGAGGGTACTATGGTGTTGAACGCTGAGCTGTAGTCAATGAATAGCATTCTCACATAAGTGTTCCTTTTGTCCAGGTGGGAAAGGGCAGTGTGGAGTGCAATAGAGATTGCATCATCTGTGGATCTGTGGGCGGTATGCAAATTGGAGTTGATCTAGGGTTTCTGGGATAATGGTGTTGATGTGAGCCATTACCAACCTTTCAAAGCACTTCATGGCCACGGACGTGAGTGCTACGGGTCTGTAGTCATTTGGGCAGGTTGCCTTTGTGTTCTTGGGCACAGGGACTATGGTGGTCTGCTTGAAACATGTCGGTATTACAGACTCAAATCAGGGACATGTTGAAAATGTCAGTGAAGACACCTGCCAGTTGGTCAGCACATGTCCAGAGCATTCGTTCTGGTAATTCATCTGGCCCCGCAGCCTTGTGTATGTTGACATGTTTAAAGGTCTTACTCACGTCAGCTACGAAGAGCGTGATCACACAGTCGTCCGGAACAGCTGATGCTCTCATGCATGCCTCGGTGTTGCTTGCCTCGAAGCGAGCATAGAAGTGATTTAGCTCATCTGGTAGGTTCGTGTCACTGGGCAGCTCGCGACTGTGCTTCCCTTTGTAGTCTGAAAATAGCTGTGCATCCAACCTGACAGAGCTTGAGAGGAACTGCAGAGAAGAATGGGAGAAACTACCGAAATACAGGTGTGCCAAGCGTGTAGCATCATAACAAGGAAGACTTGAGGCTGTAATCGCTGCCAAAGGTGCTTTAACCTCTTCGGGCTAGGTGGCAGTATTTTCACTTCCAGATGAAAAGCGTGCCCAAAGTAAACTGCCTGCTACTCAGGCCCAGAAGCTAGGATATGCATATAATTGGTAGATGTAGATAGGAAATACAGTTTCTAAAACGGTTTGAATAATGTCTGTGAGTATAACAGAACTGATATGGCAGGTGAAAACTTTATAAAACCCATCCAGAAAAAAAGAAAATTGAGGTCACTCTCTTTTCAATGGGGTTTCTATGTGGATCTAGATTTCTGTGGCACTTGCTTTCAGTTCCTATCGCTTCCACTGGATGTCAACAGTCTTTAGGAATTGGTTGATGTTTTTCCTTTGAGAAATGAATAAGTAGGGCTGTTCAGAATGAGGGTCGAGTCTAGTGTTCTGTTTGTTAGGGGGCGCGCGACCTCAAAGCTCGCTCCACTTTGTTTTTATCCGCTATTGAACGCAGTTTATCCCGTCTTAAATTTGATTGACTATTTACGTAAAAAATACCTAAAGTTGTATTAGGAAAGTTGTTAGAAATGTTTGCAACAGGTGCACAAATCAAATCAAATCTTATTTATCACATACACATGGTTAGCAGATGTTAATGCGAGTGTAGCGAAATGCTTGTGCTTCTAGTTCCGACAATGCAGTAATAACCAACGAGTAATCTAACCTAACAATTTCACAACAACTACATTATACACACAAGTGTAAAGGAATGAAGAATATGTACATAAAGATATATGAATGAGTGATGGTACAGAACGGCATAGGCAAGATGCAGTAGATGGTATCGAGTACAGTATATACATATGAGATGAGTAATGTAGGGTATGTAAACATTATATGAAGTGGCATTGTTTAAAGTGGCTAGTGATACATTTTTCATCAATTTTTACATCATTAAAGTTGTTGGAGTTGAGTCAGTATGTTGGCAGCTGCCACTCAATGTTAGTGGTGGCTGTTTAACAGTCTGTTGGCCTTGAGATAGAAGCTGTTTTTCAGACTCTCGGTCCCTGCTTTGATGCACCTGTACTGACCTCGCCTTCTGGATGATAGCGGGGTGAACAGGCAGTGGCTCGGGTGGTTGTTGTCCTTGATCTTTATGGCCTTCCTGTGACATCGGGTGGTGTAGGTGTCCTGGAGGGCAGGTAGTTTGCCCGTGGTGATGCGTTGTGCAGACCTCACTACCCTCTGGAGAGCCTTACGGTTGTGGGCGGAGCAGTTGCCGTACCAGGCGGTGATACAGCCCGACAGGATGCTCTCGATTGTGCATCTGTAAAAGTTTGTGAGTGCTTTTGGTAACAAGCCGAATTTCTTCAGCCTCCTGAGGTTGAAGAGGCGCTGCTGCGAGTGAGCCATGTTTCCGTGAAGCAAAGAACGTTAGTCTCTTATGTCTCTCTGGAATTCTACCCTTGCTCGGATTTCATCTACCTTGTTGTCAAGAGACTGGACATTGGCGAGTAGTATGCTCGGGAGCGGTGCGCGATGTGCCCGTCTCCAGAGCCTGGCCAGAAGACCGCTTCGTCTGCCCCTTTTACGGCATCGTTGTTTTGGTTCGCCGGCTGGGATCCGATCCAGGTAACTTATTAGATATTTTGTAGTCATGTTGCGCGAGTTGGAACCGGTGTTTTTCTGGATCAAACGCGCCAAATAAATGGATATTTTGGAGATATAACGACGGAATTTATCGAACAAAAGGACCGTTTGTGATGTTTATGGGACGTATTGGAGTGCCAACAAAAGAAGATCTTCAAAGGTAAGGCATGAATTATATCGCTATTTCTGCATTTCGTGTCGCGCCTGGCGGGTTGAAATATGAATGTCATGTGTTTGTTTGGTGGGGTGCTATCCTCAGATAATCGCATGGTTTGCTTTCGCCGTAAAGCCTTTTTGAAATCTGACACGTTGGCTGGATTAACAACAAGTGTAGCTTTAATTTGGTGTATTGCATGTGTGATTTCATGAAAGTTTAATATTTATAGTAATTTAATTTGAATTTGGCGCTCTGCCATTTCACCGGATGTTGTCGAGGGGTTCCACTAGCGCAACGTCTAGCCGTAACAGGTTTTTAACAACTTAAAGCAAAAGAAAATCTACAAAAACTGTTTTTTGCTTTGTAAATGTAATATATTACAGTTTTTAAAATATATTTTTTAAACATTTCTAAAAACCTGTTTTTGCTTTGTCATTGTGGGGTATTGTGTGTAGATGGATGAGGGGAAAAAACGATTTTATACATTTTAGAATAAGGCTGGAAAAAGTCAAAGCGTCTGAATACTTTCCGAATGCACTGGACCACACTGTATGTATAAAGATATTTAATAGAGACTACATTAAAAATAAGTGAGAATTTACAAAATTATCCAACGGATAATAATCATTTTCTAGGGGGAAAAGTATAGGTCCTAAAACACAAGTTTGCACCTCCTTTTTTCATTTAGGCCACGGCTCAGGCAGCCAAGTGGACACAAGGCTCTTTGGCTCATCTCAGTCACAAATAGGAATAACTTTGCATCTGTTTCTGATTAATAAGCAATGCCATGCTGGTGAGTGGTAACATTCAAATAAACCCATTCCTGAAACGAAACGTAGGGTGTCATATCACAGGAAAATATATCACATTCACACGGATTTGCACGAAGTTGGCAGTTTGGATTTGTCCCAAAACATCATACTTTGACTAAAACAATAACTTATTGACGTTGTGTAATATCATGGGTAAGCTCTGGCCATCGTCTCTCAGCTCGAAAAAGTAGATATCTACTGGTGTGGCCGTTTAAGTGTACTTTTTCTCCCCCCCACCTCCTTCCTTCCATCCCTCCCTCCCTCAGACTGGCTCTTTGGAAGGCCAGCACTACAGGAAGACCAATAAGCTGGTGTCCCTCAGTGAGCAGCAGCTGGTTGACTGCTCCGGTGAGTTCGGCAACATGGTCTGCATGGGCGGTCTCATGGACCAGGCCTTCGAGTACATCAAGTCCTTGGCCCCTGGAGGCCTGGACACTGAAGACTCCTATGCCTACCATGCTGAGGTGAGCATTGAACAGTGGGCAGGGTTGTGTTCATTAGGACCACACGTTTAAAAACATTTCAGTTCATTTTCTTCCATTTGGTACCTAATGAATACACCCCAGATCTTGATAGAAGTTGTCTTTAGGTACAGATTTGCATCAGATGGCTCTCCCTAAAGCCCAATGGTTAAGCATTAGAAATGAGAAATGCCAAACTGACCTTAGATCAGTGTATAGATAGGATCAAATTCATCCTTTCACGCCAGCCCACATCAGCCCCACACAGAGCATAAATTCTATTCTTGAATTTTAATTTAATTTGAATTGAAGTAATAAACAGGATACAAAATTGCAATTCGAATTTGAATGAAAGGAAATAGAATAGAAAAGTGAAATTCAATTCTAATTATTCTATTCCGTAATAGGTGTAGTCTATACAATCCTACATCTTGTACATAAATACATCAAACATGTTATTATATACATGCATATAAAATATTGTTGAAACAATTGATTATCAGGACAAACTTTTAAAATGTGAATGATCAAGGAAAACAAAACTTGTATGTGAATATTCTAAGTTGTTATATTTCATTAATCACTTAATGTTCTTAAAATATGGGGTAAAAACTACATTTCCCAGAATGCATTAGTTGAACCCTCAAGTTGACCCTGAGGCCTTCAAAAAGAAGCCAAACAAATAAAAATGGTTGGTGTAAATATATTTGGCTATAATAAACACTAAGGTTAAAAGAGTATGAACATTGTTTCCAGAGAAAGGTCATATATTCTTTGGTATCTGCAAGAATGAACTGTCAGATTCAATGAAATTCATGTTCTATGACTGAGTGGAATTTATTTTAATTGCACTGAATTCAATTCTACTTCCTGTCACTCAAATTCTAATTCTAGGTATTGTGGGGTGTGGCCATTTCGATTCTAATTTCAATTCATTAATTGAATTGGAGTCAATTCCAACATTCTGAATTGACCACCTCCTAACTCAAGGAAGAAGCACAACAGTGACATCTAGTGCAAATGCTTAGTGGTGCAGTATAATCAGACAAGGAGCAGACAGTTGAGAGCATTATTTTACAATGACACATTTAGGTGTGGATATAATATATGTGCTTACTTATACTAGTTCATGCTATTTTTGGCCAATTTTAAGAATACTTATTATTTTAACGTACAGTCAAAATAATGCTTTTCTACTGAACTTTTGCCATAAACAATTAGCAACTACATTTCTACAGTGTATATTTAACAATGTCTTTCTATGACAGGACAAGAAGTGCCACTACAAGCCAGACAGTCTGGGTGCCACCTGCACCGGGTATGTTGACATGACCAGCGGTGACGAGAGCGCCCTGCAGCAGGCCGTGGCCACCGTCGGACCTGTGTCTGTAGCCATTGTTGCTGCACACTCCTCCTTCCAGCTCTACAAATCAGGTGAGGTCTTTTTTAGACATGCCTCTTTCCAGATGAATAAGGTTAGGCCTTTTAAGACCCGGCTCTCTCTAGATCAATCAGGACCTACACTTGTCATCTTGGTCAAACTTTAAACAAACTATAACTTATAAAGCGTAATAAACCCTTCATAAACCCTTTATAAACCCTTTATAACCTTAGCCCTTTAGCTAGGTCATGACATCTGGTTCTTTAACAAATGTGGCATAGGTTTTATACCACCCTTTAATTAGTATGACATTTTCTCATGAATTATTTAAGGATTTATGTAGGTAGGCCTTTGTAAAGGGCTTATGAACGCTTCATTGAGACGCCATAAGTTATGGTTCATAACTGTGTACTGAATGATCTGTGACTTGTTATCATCTTTCTTAGATGTACAGTAACACTCCTTGTGTGTTTTGTAGATTGAAAGCAATGTATTGACTTGGGCGTCAACAGTCCTGATACATATCCTTTGCAAAATATTCAATATGTGACACATATAAACTGATACCAGGCTGATTGTGTGTACAGTATATTGAGAATAACCGAACGGTTGTTCATTCCCAGGTGTCTATGATGAGCCAGACTGCAGCAGCGATCAGCTGGATCATGGTGTGCTGGCTGTGGGCTATGGCACTAGTGATGATGGCCAGGACTACTGGCTGGTGAAGAACAGGTAAACAACATACTGTACGCTGTATGAAATCAAGCTAGGCCTATCTGATTGGTCAAGAGCAGCCATAAGCCAATGGTGTTGCAGTTGCATCTCCTAATCTCAGTACTGTCAGAGATGGGCTCTCTTATTAGTTAGAATGGGATCGAATGTGCCAAGAACAAACTATGATGCTTAAAACAGGTGGTTTAAGCGGTCCAACACACTAATATCAATGTTGCTATGCCATTGCTAAATGCTAAGTGTTTGCTTGATGTGTGTGTTCTAGCTGGGGCCTTGACTGGGGAGATAAGGGCTACATAATGATGTCCAGGAATAAGCACAACCAGTGTGGCATCGCCACGGCTTCCAGCTACCCCCTGGTCTAAGGGTGAGTCTTGCGGGCATCGGTGTCTATTACAACGACTGTATATCTATACTCGCTTACTATCTCATTAGTTACCATAGCATTAGATCACAACTATATCTATAGTTTAATAACCAAGGGCTCTATTCATTCCGTATCGTGGAAGTTCAGCTTGACTGAAATTTTAAGGCAATTTTCCTGTGTCAGCAGAGACTTCGTTCACTGCTTTAATTACCTTTACATTTCTATCGCGCAATCGGTAACGCTTCGGCGATACAGATTAAATAGACCCTACTAGCAGTGTCTATCCCAATTATTCAAATGGATAACATGACACAGCTTTACTGTGTGTTCTCCCTCTCAGACAGAAGGGCTTTTGTGTACTGAGTAAACATTCATACTGGATTGAAGCAGACCCAGAAGTAAACTAAACGTATATACTTTGCAAGGCCAAAAGTTAATTCCATTTGAAAATTCATCACACATTTTCCCACACAAACATATCAAATCAACTTAAAACCTGTTTGGGCTGCAATCCCCACACAGGTACACCTATGACAACTGCCATTTCAAGTGCAGGGCGCGAAATTCAAAATCTATTTTTTTTWAATATTTAACTTTCACACATTAACAAGTCCAATACAGCATATGAAAGGTAGACATCTTGTGAATCAAGCCAACATGTCCRATTTTTWWAATGTTTTACAGGGAAGACAAAATATGTAAATCTATTAGCTAACCACGTCAGCAAAAGAGAGCACTTTTCTAACTCCATCAGTTTTTTACTCCGTCACTAGCTATCACTAATTCGACCAAATAAAGTATATATAGCCACTAAGCAAGAAACCACTTCATAAGATGACAGTCTGATAACATATTAATTGTATAGCATATGTTTTTTTTGAAAAATTTGCATATTTATGGTATAAATCATAAATTACATTTCAGCTACAATCAGAAATTGCACCGAAAGCAGCCATAACATTTACAGACACCAACGTCAAATAACTAATTACTCATCATAAAACATATCTGAGAAATACATACTGTGCAGCAATTGAAAGACAGGATTCTTGTGATTCCAGACAATATTTCCGATTTATTAAATGTTTTAYAGCGAAAACAAAATGTAGCGCTAWRTTAGCATAGCCACRMYAGCCAGAMMCASYTGGGCGCSCRCGACCAGTTSACATGCACGACAGATATATGAAATAACATTATAAATTGGGTCTTACTTTGGCTGATCTTTCATCAGAATGTTGATCAGGGTGTCCTTTGTCCAGATGAGTCGTTGTTTGGAGTCAGGATGGCAACTGTCCCTTCTCACTTAGCATTGGCACTGGTCGACTGGCACGGATTTGTCCAACGTTAAAAAAGTCAGAGAACGGAACACGCAAAACTCCCGAAAAAAATTCAAATAATCTGATTAAACTATATTGAAAAAACATACATTACGATGATATGGTCTCATTTATCAAATAAAAACCCAGCCGGAGATTGTTCCCGTCCAAAACAGCAGCAAAACAGAACACAATATCACTCCCAAGACGCGCGCTTCAGACTTCCGGAAGTGGTCGGTCACGTCAAAGAAATAGCTCTTATTCAACCTCTGAACAAGATATTCACTAAATTTCTTCTCTCATACCCTCTTGACACCCAGAGCAAGGCGTACGGAGTGTACGTAGGGTCTTACGTATAATGACCATGTATAGGCATAACGTTGAAGCGAGCATAGATTTCTGACATTCTACTTCTTGGTCAGGGAAAGTGCTGCCAAATGACTTCTGTACCACTCAGAGAAAAAATTAGAACGGTTTTAGAAACTAGAGATTGTTTTCTATCCAATATTAATATTAATATGCATATTGTAAGAGCAAAAATTGATTAAGAGGCCGTTTGAAAATTGGCACATATTTTCCAGTTTTTCCAATACGCCCCCTGCAGCCATAACAGGTTTTAATTAATCGTTGTAATGCACAGTGATTCATGCACACTACAGATGTAGTATCTTAATTTAAGACAGTTTTCCACAGCATGAAAATAATCCTGCAGCAACAGGATATGTTAATATGTTAACTGCAACAGGGTGATCAAATGAAAGGGGAATTTCACCATGGGGAATTTGGGCATGTTTTCATCATTGCCCAGAAGCAAGGTGGGTCTGAGCTTTGCGCGCTGAATGATACACCCTATGACAGCTTCTGGTATATTATTGGGGGGGGGGTCTGAAAATAAATGTGGTCCTGCTCGGCTCTATGTGATACTGATCACACTCCAGACGTAGGATCTTAATTTGAGCCAGTTTGCTACAGCAGGAAAATTTTCTTGCAGCAACAGGAAATGTGAATTATTATATGGATTATAATTAATGCCATTTTTTTGTAGAGATTGATACATTTTACATTAGGGCAAATCAAGTCTGACATTTTTAAGTGGAAATTACAAACTTTAGAAACTTTTTAAACCTTGAATACACTACAAGTTTGCATTTCCTGCTATGCAGGAAAATTCTCATCAACAAAACAGTGTTCAAATTAAGATCCTACATCTGTTTACATTTTTGTGCATGTAGATATCGTTGATCTTGTTCGATAGAGCCATTGGACGTCTTTCTGTGATGTTCCTATTGGCGGATGAATTGCTAAATTAACAAGCTGACACATTTTTTTTCTAGTCTCTGAAAGACTACAACTCGTGTGGGGTGGTGCCTTGTGCTCTGGGCACCATCTCTCACCCAAGGCAGGCTTTTTTGAAAGGGAGGCAGACACTAACAGCACAATCCTTTGGGCAAAACTGAAAGAACTGACCAGACTGCAATGACTTCAAGTGATTCCTCTCATCAACACAAATTTGACAATGGAGCATTTTTTTTAATGTTAATTTAGCTCCATGGTGACATTCAACCATAGATATTTCAACCGGAAGAGGTTTCAAAACAAATAGTTGGATTTAGCTAGAAGCTGAGCTACAACTGATGCCGGCAGCAAAAGGGCAGATGCCAAATACGGTGGCTAACTAAGTAAGTTATTCTTACTGCAAGCCACCTAGCTAGCTAACTTTAGATTATCTACTAAAACCCATATTGTGTATTGCTGACTAACGTTAACATACTACTATGTTACAGTAGGGGGAAATTATTATTATTAGTAAAATCTCTTCTCTTTTTAGTCGTAGATACAGTGCATTTGGAAAGTAGTTAGACCCTTTGACTTTTTCCACATTTTGTTATGTTACAGCCTTATTCTAAAATTGATTAAATTCATTTTTTTCTTCATCAATCTACACACAATACCCCAGAATGACAAAGTGAAAACAGGTTTAAGGAATTTTAGTAAATATATAAAAAATACATAAATACCTTATTTACATAAGTATTCAGACCCTTTGGTATGAGACTCGAAATTGAGCTCAGGTGCATCCTGTTTCCATTGATCATCCTTGGGATGTTTCTACAACTTGATTGGAGTCCACCTGTGGTAAATTCAATTGATTGGACATGATTTGGAAAGGCACACAGCTGTCTACATAAGGTCCCACAGTTGACAGTGCAAAAACCAAGCCATGAGGTGGAAGGAATTGTCTGTAGAGCTCCGAGACAGGATTGTGTCGAGGCACAGATCTAGGGAAGGGTACAAAAAAATGTCTGCAGCATTGATAGTCCCCAAGAACACAGTGACCTCTATCATTCTTAAATGGAAGAATTTTGGAACGACCAAGACTCTTCCTAATGCTGACCGCTCGGCCAAGGTGAGCAATCAGGGGAGAAGGGCCTTGTTCAGTGAGGTGACCAAGAAATGGATGGTCCCTCTGACAGAGCTCTAGAGTTTCTCTGTGGAGATGGGAGAACCTTCCAGAAGGACAACCATCTCTGCAGCACTCCACCAATCAGGCCTTTACAGTACAGTAGAGTGGTCAGACGGAAGACACTCCTCAGTAAAGGCACATGACTTGAACTTTGCCAAAAGGCACCTAAAGGACTCTTAGACCCTGAGATTCGCTGGTCTGATGAAGCCAAGATCGAACTCTTTGGCCAAGCGTCACGTCTGGACGGGACGGTGAAGCATGGTGGCAGCATCATGCTGTGGGGATGTTTTTCAGCGACAGGGACTGGGAGACTAGTCAGGATCGAGGGAAAGGTGAACGGAGCAAAGTACAGAGATCCTTGATGAAAACCTGCTCCAAAGCACTCAGGACTTGGGGCAAACGTTCGCCTTCCAACAGGACAACGACCCTAAACACACAGCCAAGACAACACAGGTGTCTCGGAATGTCCTTGAGTGGCCCAGCCAGAGCCCGGACATGAACATGATCGAACATATCTGGAGAGACCTGAAAATATCTGTGCAGCGACGCTTCCATTCAACCTGACAGAGCTTGAGAGGATCTGCAGAGAAGAATTGGAGAAACTCCCCAAATACAGGTCTGCCAAGCTTGTACCGTCATACCCAAGAAGACTCGAGACTGTAATCACTGCCAAAGGTGCTTCAACAAAGTACTGAGCAAAGTGTCTGAATACATTTACATTTACATTTAAGTCATTTAGCAGACGCTCTTATCCAGAGCGACTTACAAATTGGTGCATTCACCTTATGATATCCAGTGAATACTTAAGTAACTGTGATTTATTTTAAATACATTTGCAAAAACTAAAAAAATATATGTTTTTGCTTTGTCATTATGGGGTATTGTGTGTAGATTGATGAGGGGAGAATTTAAAATAAATCCATTTTAGCATAAGGCTGTAACGTAACAGAATGTGGAAAAAGCCAAGGGATCTAAATCATTTCTGAATGCACTGTATGTTTACTAAACAGCAAGCTACAATGTTACAACCAAGTGCTGGAACCCAAATAATTTTTAATCGTTTTGTTCCACTGTTCCGACCAGCAAATTAAAGTTCAGAACCGGTTCAAACCCCCAAAAAGAGTGGTTTATATCTTTCCTTTCTGCTCCTTTTTAAACCTGTGTAATCAACATTACATCACTTCACCAATGTATAGAGCAGCTTGCTATGTGCATGCATTGGACAGACAAGTGTAGTGTAGGGTGCGACATGCGACTGACATTTTGCATGTGAGGAGAGTGCTGGGCATCTTGTTCTTATGAGATGTATTATCTGAATTAGGCCCATGGAATTATACCTACGGAGGAGCGGCTTCTTTGAATGTCTTTGAACTTCAGAGAGTTGCCTTAACTAATGTTGGACGAGAGCTAACCCTTGATCAGGACTCACATTTCCATTACATTACACATAATGCCACCTAGAGTTTTTGAGAACTAGACCAGAGCTACCATAGCTAGCTAACAAGCTAGCTAACAAGCTTGTGTGTGCAGAGCGGCACCAGAATTAAAATGAAAACACATCTTGCCTTTTTGTAGTTAATACATCCAATGTGAAATGAGATAACTAATAGTATCCTTAACTAGCATTGAAAATGTTTATCCATTCTCGAATAAAAAAATTATCTCCCTTATTTCTGAATCACGCCTGTAATGTCAGTAGCTACAGTAGACTATGCATGCTTCGGAGGGAGGGGGAGATAGCAGATAGCCTACACGCTCATCTAATAACTTAGACTCACACCAACTATGGAAGTCTGTTCGGGTCGTTGCGTGTCAAAAACATACAGGTTAAATAACCCTATTTGACCCTTCAAATAACACTGGACTGAGTGACAGTGAGGGCTTTGCATTGGCACTTTGTTGCATTTTTTTGTGGGACTGGGAAAAAAATGCCCTGATTGTAAAAGAAAGTTATTATCTGGTTCCTTGCTGTTAAAATAACGGTTATGTTCTGGAACCGTATAGATCACTTTCATTCTTGGTTCTGGTTTTGTTGCTCAAAAAATGTAGTTATTTTCCGGTTTTACTTTCTGTTCCCTGAACCAGTTACAACTCCTGGTTACCACCAGCCACCTAAAGCTAGGTTTACCAGCAAATGTTAGCACATGACTGGAGTTATCTAGCTAGTTAGCCTGGTGCCTGCTAACTTGTTATTGTTTTCTTTCTATTAGGCTAGATATTGTTCTAAATGTAATCTCTGTACCTGTGCACATGTATGCATGTTCAATTAGTCTACGCTAATGTTGATGTTAAGCTGGTACAGTTCAACTGCCATTCAAATTGTACAATAGACTATCATTTATCTTTTTTTGTCTTACAGACAATACCATTTGGTGCCTGGGATTCTTCCTGAAGATGGAAAGTAACAGAATTGATTTGTCTGCGTGTGTTATTGTATCAGAACCGTATCCCGTGAACTATATCCCTCTTGATGGATTGGACATTATGCTGGATTTGAAGCAGAAGATGACTCAAGAGGAGCTGAATGGCAGTTTGATCATGACAACACTCCTCCCACAGGCTGTGCAAGTATTCCCTGAACTTTACATACGGTATCTTACTGTATGTTTCTTTGTGAATTGCAATTTCATCATGAGCACCTCTCCCATCATTTGCTGATCACCAGTTCTCTTGGCTACAAATTGTTACACCAGAAAGTAATTTAACCAAAGATTTTTGGTATCCGTTACTGGGAGTTACAGGATAGTTACTGTTTGGTGTAGTAGCACAGATCATTTTTGACCAACCTTAGCGATGCTGTCTTCATCCTCGACTTGTGGGAACAGGAGTCTCATAAAATGTCTGTGACCAGTTGTCGGGAGTCAGTTTGAATTCAGAAAATTCTCAGTTATCTCATTGATCGACACGGATGTCTGTCATCATGACATGCGGCACTTTGGGGTAGACACCCAGCTGTGCTACACCAAACAGTACCTATCCTGTAACTACCAGTAAATTATACCAAAAATCTTTGGTTAAATCACATTATCTAGTGTAACAATCTGTATCTACAGTTCTCTGTACTACACTGTTCATGCTGTATTTTCTGTATGTTACTTTTACTGTATAACATTATTGTTGAATACCAAGTTCTCTTTTTGAGTTAGTATTAAATATTGTACACTCCCCTGTATTTTAGATCTTGACAAATAAACATTATTTGGATATATCTGAATGTCTAACGTGTGTGATGCTTCAGAGCCCTGTACAGCTTATAATAAATATATTCTGTGTATCCATAAAGGCAGACAAATGTCGAGGATTGATAGAAAATAGTTATATTTATTTTATGGGGGTTCTACATGTTCTTATGCTGAGACACACTGTCCTTTCTCCACCTTCAGCACATTAGCAATGTTGTTTGGCATGGTAGGCTGTAACGGTGGTCCTCCTCCTCTTCAACCGAAAAGGAGGAGTATTGAGGGAACCAAGGCGCAGCGGGTTGTGAACACATAATATTTATTAAATAAACAAAACAGACAAAGACGAAAACGATCTATACTTGAATAAACTACAAAACAAATAAACGATGAAAACAGACCTGGACACGAACTTACATATAACGTGAAGAACGCACGAACAGGTACACGACTACAAACAAACGCTACAGTCCCGTGTGGCACGAACATACATACAGACACAGGAGACAACCACCCACAACGAACACTGTGAAACAACCTACCTAAATATGACTCTCAATTAGAGGAACGCCAAACACCTGCCTCTAATTGAGAGCCATACCAGGCAACCCTTAAACCAACATAGAAACAGACAACATAGAATGCCCACCCAAACTCACGTCCTGACCAACTAACACATACAACAAACTAACAGAAATAGGTCAGGAACGTGACATAACCCCCCCTTAAGGTGAGAACTCCGGGCGCACCAGCACAAAGTCTAGGGGAGGGGTCTGGGTGGGCATCTGACCACGGTGGTGGCTCAGGCTCCGGACGCTGTCCCACACCACCATAGTCACTCCCCGCCTCTGTATCCCCCTCCCAATGACCACCCTCCAACTAAACCCACCTAGATGAAGGGGCAGCATCTCCGGGAATAAGGGCAGCAGCTCCGGGCTGAGGGACTCCGCAGGTCCGGGCTGAGGGACTCCGGCAGGTCCGGCTGAGGGACTCCGGCAGGTCCGGGCTGAGGGACTCCGGCAGGTCGCGGGCTGAGGGACTCCGGCAGGTCCGGGCTGAGGACTCCGGCAGGTCGGGCTGAGGGACTCCGGCAGGTCCGGCTGAGGGACTCCGGCAGGTCCTGGCTGAGGGACTCCGGCAGGTCCTGGCTGAGGACTCCGGCAGGTCCTGGCTGAGGACTCCGGCAGGTCCTGGCTGAGGACTCCGGCTGATCCGGTCTGGCGGAAGGCTCTGGCTGATCCGGTCTGGCGGAAGGCTCTGGCTGATCCGGTCTGGCGGAAGGCTCTGGCTGATCCGGTCTGGCGGAAGGCTCTGGCTGATCGGTCTGGCGGACGGCTCTGGCGGCTCTGTCTGGCGGACGGCTCTAGCGGCTCCTGTCTGGCGGACGGCTCTGTAGGTTCATGGCAGACGGGCGGCTTTGCAGGCTCATGGCAGACGGGCGGCTTTGCAGGCTCATGGCAGACGGGCAGTTCAGGCGCCGTTGGGCAGACTGGCAGTTCAGGCGCCGCTGGGCAGACGGGCAGTTCAGGCGCCGCTGGGCAGACGGGCAGTTCAGGCGCCGCTGGGCAGACGGGCATTTCAGGCGCCGCTGGGCAGACGGGCACACCTGTAGGGAGGAGACGGAGAGACAGCCTGGTGCGTGGGGCTGCCACAGGACCACCAGGCTGGAGAGACCTACAGGAGGTTGATGTTAAGAGGCACCTGAAGGACCGGGCTGTGGGGGAGTACTGGAGCTCTGGTGCGCAGCCTTGGCACACTCCCCCAGGCTGGAATACTACACCAGCCCGTACCCTCCAGAGTGCAGGCACAGGTTGAACCGGGCTAGTGGATGAGCACTGGAGATCTAGTGCCTACTACGCGCACTTCTCTCTTAGGCTCCACTACCCCATTTGCCCGGTACGAGCGGAGCGTAGGCATAGGACGCACTGCACTCCCAGCGCTCCGGAGAACCAGCACGCAGAGCCGGCGCAGGATACCCTGGACCGAAACTGCGTACCGGAGACCAGACGCGCTGAGCAGGCACAATACGCCCCGGCTGGATGCCCACACTCACATGACACTTTCGGGGGGCTGCTCTATAGCGCACCGGGCTATGGGCACGCACTGGCGACAACCGTGCGCTTAACCGCATAACACGGTGCCTGACCAGTGACGCGTTGCTTATAATAAGCACGAGGAGTGCGCTCAGGTCTGCTACCTGGCTTAGCCACACTCCTCTCTAGCCCCCCCAAAGAAATTTCTGGGGTTGCCTCTCGTACCTGTCCCGCTGCCGTGCTGCCTCCTCATATCGCCGCCGTTCAGCTTTCGCTTTCTCCAGCTCAGCTTTGGGGCGGCGATACTCCCCAGCCTGTGCCCAGGGTCCTTCTCCGTTCAAGATCTCCTCCCATGTCCATGAATCCTGGGATCTCTGCGGTTGCTGTCGCTGCCCTTTTCCCCGCTGCTTGGTTCTGGTAATTTGGTGGTGGTTCTGTAACGGTGGTCCTCCTCCTCTTCAACGAAAAGGAGGAGTATTGAGGGAACCAAGGCGCAGCGGGTTGTGAACACATAATATTTATAAATAAACAAAACAGACAAAGACGAAAAACGATCTATACTTGAATAAACTACAAAACAAATAAACGATGAAAACAGACCTGGACACGACTTACATATAACGTGAAGAACGCACGAACAGGTACACGACTACAAACAAACGCTACAGTCCCGTGTGGCACGAACATACATACAGCACAGGAGACAACCACCCACAACGAACACTGTGAAACAACCTACCTAAATATGACTCTCAATTAGAGGAACGCCAAACACCTGCCTCTAATTGAGAGCCATACCAGGCAACCCTTAAACGCAACATAGAAACAGACAACATAGAATGCCCACCCAAACTCACGTCCTGACCAACTAACACATACAACAAACTAACAGAAATAGGTCAGGAACGTGACATAGGCTGAGGAAGCTGAGACTCTGTGCTTGTGGCGAATGGTCTTGTCCCGTCTGTGGTGTACGGTCAGCTGGACAAACCTCTGTCAGAAGTGGTGTAGGGCTCGTAGATCTTAAACACCAATTGTTTGTACCTCTTGCAGATTTGCTGCTACTGCACATCTCCTGGAAAGACATGGTTGTGGTGTTGCCATTTTACACTTTTTGTGGAAGGGACTTAGGGCAACACACCTTTGTTGGTAAAGGTGTTAACCAGTTGAGACCTAAGTATTTGGAGAAGGACAATGAGTGACATTGGGAGCTGCTTTTGAGAGGAAAGATCAGTCAAGAAAGTGAATGGGCTGGGGGGCTGCAGAAGGTGTGAAAAGTTTTATGAGGGCAGTTCTTACACATTATGTACTGTTGTGTATGGAAGATTGGTGAGAAACGGCACCTTTCAATTGTTTTCATACACAACAATACATGTACTGTCTATAAGCACAACAGTGTGTAACAGTTTAACTTTAGTCCGTCGCCCCGACCCGGGCGCAAACCAGGGACCCTCTGCACACATCAACAACAGTCACCCACGAAGCATCGTTACCCATCGCTCCACAAAAGCCGCGGCCCTTGCAGAGCAAGGGGAACCACTACTTCAAGGTCTCAGAGCAAGTGATGTCACTGATTGAAAGGCTATTAGCGCGCACCACCGCTAACTAGCTAGCCATTTCACATCCGTTACACTCACCCCCCTTTCAACCTCCTCCTTTTCGCAGCAACCAGTGATCCGGGTCAACAGCATCAATGTAACAGTTTAACTTTGATCCGTCCCCTCACCCCGACCCGGGCGCGAACCAGCGACCCTCTGCACACATCAACAACAGTCACCCACGAAGCATCGTTACCCATCGCTCCACAAAAGCCAAGGCCCTTGCAGAGCAAGGGGAACCACTACTTCAAGGTCTCAGAGCAAGTGACGTCACCGACTGAAAGGCTATTAGCACGCACCACCGCTAACTAGCTAGCCATTTCACATCCGTTACAAGTGCACAACCAAATACCCCTTCCTCATCTCAAAGACCTATCTGTAAACCTCCCCCAGCCCATTGACTTTGACATATCATTCTTGTCAGTAGTAGCCCTTGACAGGGGATTTCTGTAGATGTGACTTTGTTTTGTGTTTGGAGAATCTGCAGAGAGAAGAATAAGGTGGTTGTCATCTGGCAGGTACTCTGTGATCCTCAGGCTACCTCTAACCACATGTAACCCCACGAACACAAACAAAAACCCATACAAACACTACCTAATTCATGTTTATGCCATGCATACTGTAAGTTGAGCTATCTTAGCAGTTAACTTGTGAATATTTTTGCCAACTTACCTTCACCTTGTGCAGAGCTAGGGGTTCGAAGCACATGCTGGTGGAATAAGATTCTGTACCACCAACAAAACACACAACAATACACAATTTAACCACCTCACTAATTGTATTAGACTGGCTAGCTTAGCACACCAAACACTAACATTTCAATAGTGTCAGCTTGCTGTTAGCTAGCTAGCGTCACTAAATTGGCAGCGTGATTGCTAGCCAGCTGAGAACCAACAAACCAACCATAGATGCATACACATTTATCATTGCTACCAAAACACAGAGAGTGAGTTAGCTATATCAACAATTCTATTTTTAGTAACAGAGTTTTTTCCAGACAAGGTTGGAACAGATGGCTCCCTGATTGAGTTACTCTTACTTGCTAAAGTTAGCTCGATTATATAAGCTAACTTTAGTCAAAGAACAAACAAATAAACATGTTTACTCTGCTGAAGGTAGCTACCAGTCTAGCAGTGACATCCATGGCATAGGTGAAATAGACTTTCAAGTGTGTATCCAAAAGATAGCAAGCTAGCTATATGTGACCGACCGGCTCGATTCGGTCTTATGTACATTGGATAAAAGTAGCTAGAGCTAGAAAATGGTTTATCATACACTACAGGCACAATGGGAAAGTAATTCTGCTTTGAAAGATGATAAACTTGTCACCAGTTTCTTTGCCTACACCCATTCAGCATTGTTCACACCCTCTTAAGCCAGCCCCACCCATCTCTTTAAGGATTCACATGTGAGGTCATGTGCTAAACAGTGAGTAGTGTAGTAAAGATTAAGACTAAAATGGGTAAAAGTAGTAGCCTACAATAAGGAAAAATTCCAGGTAAACAGTGTCCAGATAAAAATATTTTATAAATATTAGATGACGCTTACCCAGACACACTTGTCTAAATTGATGGGTCATGTGAAAGAAATGCTATAACCAAGCAACTATTAAAGCAGGAAGCACCAGTGACTCGGTCTATAAAAAAGTGGTCAGATGAAGCAGATGCGAAACTACAGGACTGTTTTGCTAGCGCAGACTGCAATATGTTCCGGGATTCTTCCAATGGCATTGAGGAGTACACGACATTAGTCACTGGCTTCATCAATAAGTGCATCGATGTCGTCGTCCCCACTGTGACTGTACGTACAGTGGCTTGCGAAAGTATTCACCCCCTTGGCGTTTTTCCTATTTTGATGCCTTATAACCTGGATTTTTTTTTTTTTTTTACATTTTAAAGATTTTTTGGGGGGTTTGTATCATTTGATTTACACAACATGTCTACCACTTTGACGATGCAAAATATTTTCTAATTGTGAAACAAACAAGAAATAAGACAAAAAAACAGAAAACTTGAGCGTGCATAACTATTCACCCCCCCAAAGTCAATACTTTGTAGAGCCACCTTTTGCAGCAATTACAGCTGAAAGTCTCTTGGAGTATGTCTCCGTAAGCTTGGCACATCTAGCCACTGGGATTTTTGCCCATTCTTCAAGGCAAAACTGCTCCAGCTCCTTCAAGTTGGATGGGTTCTGCTGGTGTACTGTAATCTTTAAGTCATACCACAGATTCTCAATTGGATTGAGGTCTGGGCTTTGAATAGGCCATTCCAAGACATTTAAATGTTTCCCCTTAAACCACTCGAGTGTTGCTTTAGCAGTATGCTTAGGGTCATTGTCCTGCTGGAAGGTGAACCTCCCTCACAGTCTCAAATCTCTAGAAGACTGAAACAGGTTTCCCTCAAGAATTTCCCTGTATTTAGCGCAGTACATCATTCCTTCAATTCTGACCAGTTTCCTAGTCCCTGTCACTGAAAAACATCCCCACAGTGGCAGGTAGCCTAGTGGTTAGCGTGTTGGACTAGTAACCAAAAGATTGCAAGATCAAATCCCTGAGCTGACAAGGTAAAAATCTGTTGTTCTGCCCCTGAACAAGGCAGTTAACCCACTGTTCCTAGGCCTTCACTGAAAATAAGAATTTGTTCTTAACTGACTTGCCTAGTTAAATAAAGGTTAAAATAAATTATGGTATTCTCAGAGTGATGAGAGGTGTTGGGTTTGTGCCAGACATAGTGTTTTCCTTGATGGCCAAAAAGCTCAATTTTATTCTCATCTGACCAGAGTATCTTCTTCCAAATGTTTGGGGAGTCTCCCACATGCCTTTTGGCGAACACAAAACGTGTTTCCTTATTTCTTTCTTTAAGCAATGGCTTTTTTCTGGCCACTCTTCCATAAAGCCCAGCTCTGTGGAGTGTACGGCTAAAAATGGTCCTATTGACAGATACTACATTCTCAACTGTGGAGCTTTGCAGCTCCGTCAGGGTTATCTTTGGTCTCTTTGTTGCCTCTCTGATTAATGCCCTCCTTGCCTGGTCCGTGAGTTTTGGTTGGCGGCCCTCTCATGGCAGGTTTGTTGTGGTGCCATATTCCTTCCATTTAAAAAAGAAAATGGATTTAATGGTGCTCTGTGGGATGTTCAAAGTTTCAGATCTTTTTTAATAACCCAACCCTGATCTGTACATCTCCACAACTTTGTCCCCGACCTGTTTGGAGAGCTCCTTGGTCTTCATGGTGCAGCTTGCTTGGTGGTGCCCCTTGCTTAGTGGTGTTGGAGACTCTGGGGCCTTTCAGAACAGGTGTATACATACTGAGAACATGTGGCACTTAGATAGTTAAATAAAGTCCACCTGTGTGCAATTTATGTGACTTCTGATTTTTTTTGTGAATTTTGGGGAAAAATATACATTTTCATTTCACTTAACCAATTGGGACTATTTTGTGTACGTCCATTCCATGGTGATGAATACTTTTGGCAAATCTGACCATGACCATCTTGTTGCTCCTCTCCTATAGGGAGAAACTATAACAGGAAGCTCCCGTGCTTATGGTCTAGCCAACACTGTTCTAACCAATCGGATTCCACGCTTCAAGATTGCTTCGATCACGTGGACTGGGATATGTTCCGGCTAGCCTCAGATAATAACATTGACGTATACGTTGATTCGTTGAGCGCGTTTATAAGGAAGTGTATAGGAGATGTTGTACCCACCGTGACTATTAAAACCTTCCCTAACCAGAAACCGTGGATTGATGGCAGCATCCGCGCAAAACTTAAAGCACGTACTACTGCATTTAAACATGCCAAGGTGACTGGAAATATGGCCGAATACAAACAGTGTAGTTATTCCCTCCGTAAGGCAATCAAACAAGCAAAGTGTCAGTATAGAGACAAAGTAGAGTCGCAATTCAACGGCTCAAACACGAGACGTATGTGGCAGGGTCTACAGACAATCACCGATTACAAAAAGAAAACCAGCCCCGTCTTGCTTCAGACAAATAAAAAAAAATCTTTGCATGCTTTGAGGACAATACAGTGCCACCAACGCAGCCCGCTACCAAAGACTGTGGGCTCTCCTTCTCCGTGGCCGATGTGAGTAAAACGTTTAAACATGTTAACCCTCGCAAGGCTGCCAACCCAGATGGCTTCCCTAGCTGCGTCCTCAGAGCATGCACAGACCAGCTGGTTGGTGTGTTTACGGACATATTCAATCAATCCTTATCCCAGTCTGCTGTCCCCACATGCTTCAAGATAGCCACCATTGTTCCTGTTCCCAAGAAAGCTAAGGTAACTGAACTAAATGACTATCGCCCTGTAGCACTCACTTCTTTCATCATGAAGTGCTTTGAGAGACTAGTTAAGGATCATATCACCTCCACCCTACCTGTCACCCTAGACCCACTTAAATTTGCTTACCAAACTCATCATTAAGCTTGAGACCCTGGGTCTCGACCCCGCCCTGTGCAACTGGGTCCTGGACTTCCTGACAGGCCACCCCCAGGTGGTGAAGGTAGTAAAGAATATCTCCACTCCGCTGATCCTCAACACTGGGGCCCCACAAGGGTGTGTTCTCAGCCCCCTCCTGTACTCCCTGTTCACCCACGACTGCGCGGCCATGCACACCTCCAACTCAATCATCAAGTTTGCAGACGACACAAAATTGGTAGGCTTGATTACCAACAATGACGAGGCAGCCTACAGGGAAGAGGTGAGGGCCCTCGGAGTGTGGTGTCAGGGAAATAATCTCTCACTCAATGTCAGCAAAACAAAAGAGATGAGCGTAGACTTCAGGAAACAGCGAAGGGAGCACCTATCCACATTGACGGGACAGCAGTGGAGAAGGTGGAACGTTTTAAGTTCCTCAGTGTACATATCACCGACAAACTGACATGGTCCACGCACACAGACAGTGTGGTGAAGAAGGCGCAACAGCGCCTCTTCAACCTCAGGAGGCAGAAAAAATGTGTCTTGTCACCGAAATCCCTCACTAACTTTTACATGTGCACTATTGAGAGTATCCAGTCGGGCTGTATACTCGCCTGGTACGGCAACTGCACCGCCCACAACCACAAGGCTCTCTAGAGGGTCTGCGTAACGCATCACCGGGGGCAAACTACCTCCAGGACACCTACAACACCCTCCAGGACACCTACAACAAGGCAAAAAAGATAATCAAGGACAATAACCACCCGAGCCACTACCTGTTCACCGCGCTTCCATCAAGAAAGCGAGGTCAGTACAGGTGCATCAAAGCTGGAACAGAGAGATTGAAAAGCAGCTTCTATCTCAAGGCCATCAGATTGTTAAACAGCCACCACTAGCACAGAGAGGAAGCTGCCTACCTACATACTTGATACATTGGCCACTTTTATAAATGGAACACTAGTCACTTTAATAATGCCACTTTAAGAATTTACACACCGTATCTCGCATTACTCATCTCATACAGTTGAAGTCGGAAGTTTACATACACTTAGGTTGGAGTCATTAAAACTCATCCGTTTTGTCACCAAAGCCCCATATACTACCCACCACTGCGACCTGTACACTCTCGTTGGCTGGCCCTCGCTTCATACTCGTCGCCAAACCCACTGGCTCCAGGTCATCTACAAGACCCTGCTAGGTAAAGTCCCCCCTTATCTCAGCTCGCTGGTCACCATAGCAGCACCCACCTGTAGCACGCGCTCCAGCAGGTATATCTCTCTGGTCACCCCCAAAACCAATTCTTCCTTTGGCTGCTGCCAATGACTGGAATGAACTACAAAAATCTCTGAAACTGGAAACACTTATCTCTCTCACTAGCTTTAAGCACCAGCTGTCAGAGCAGCTCACAGATTACTGCACCTGTACATAGCCCATCTATAATTTAGCCCAAACAACTACCTCTCCCCCTACTGTATTTATTTATTTAGCTCCTTTGCACCCCATTATTTCTATCTTTACTTTGCACATTCTTCCACTGCAAATCTACCATTCCAGTGTTTTACTTGCTATATTGTATTTACTTCGCCACCATGGCCTTTTTTTTGCCTTTACCTCCCTTATCTCACCTCATTTGCTCACATTGTATACACTTATTTTTTCTACTGTATTATCGACTGTATGTTTATTTTACTCCATGCGTAACTCTGTGCTGTTGTATGTGTCGAACTGCTTTGCTTTATCTTGGCCAGGTCGCAATTGTAAATGAGAACTTGTTCTCAACTTGCCTACCTGGTTAAATAAAGGTGGAAAAAAAAAAAAATTACAAGTAAGTAAGCCAAAGTTAAATATGAAGTTGTCACTCAACAGCAAGCAGGTAACCCTGTAGCTAACGTAACTGTTCGAACAGTTACTACTTCTAGTCCTACTATAGCACGTACTGTAGCTAGCTAAAGGCACGGCAGGCAGCAGGCTGCAGATCTGTTTTCAAAGATGTAACATTACGATGAAAAAGTTGTGATCATTTTAAGGAAAACAAAAACGACTTACATTTGAACACCACTGCAGAAGATTCGCTTTTTGCCATCTTTCAAGTTGTTTTGTTATTTACTTGAAGAGATCTAGGCATTTAAAGTATGCTTGATTTTTCGAAATGTCACATACTATTAAACCAATTTGTTTTCGAATACTCAAACAGCACATTATTTAGGATGCAAGTATGGGTATTTATTTGGACACGGACAGTGTGTGAGAGAAAGATAGGAGGAGAGAAGCAAATTATTTGATTTGGTTAAATCCTCCTTTAACAGTCGAAGGCTATGTGGTCTCACAAAATACTATTACCGGCAATCAATTTAAATATGTTAGAACCCTTCCCACGGAAACCAATTAGGGCATTTAATTTGCCCTTTTGATTCCAAGCATAACCAACCAGAGAGGGTGTCCAATCTACATTGTGCAGAATGGAACTGGTGAAAACATCAGGAGGTATTGTTGGAAGCAAAGTAACCAAGCTTATTGATCCATCAATTTAGACAGCACAGCAAATGATGCTGTATTAACGAATGTGGTATTTCATAGATGGGAAAACAACAAGAAACGGAAGGATCCCACAGTAGCCATTTTGAATCAGCCAGTCAAAAAGGGTACTTTTGAGATATTCATATGAATAATTTTTATGTTGAATAAATTAATGTGATTCGTTTTTTTCTTCAGAATCTATACATACTCAATATTTTAGAGCACACTATAAGGAGTATAATGACACCAATATGTTCTGATCTGTATCATTCTTCACCATTTTCCAAAAATGTAAATGTCAAAAGAATGTCAAAACATCCTTCCTCTCAATGAAGTTTCTCTGTGAGAATTGCCGAAATAATCGTATTTTTTTAGGGCACGCTGTGATGGAATCGCGCTACGTATACATAGTCCTTGCTCATTAGAAAGGCTTTATAATCTGATTGTATCCGTGTATCAAGTGCTGTTGTTCACAGCCAACTTCTGATATTTTGCCCAGTTATTGCCAAATGCTCTAATTTGTCATAAGACCAATATTGGCAAACGATCAGAATTGAGCTGCCTGTGTAAATGCAGCCATACAACCCTACACTGAGAAGTTTGGCTTTAGGGCCTTATGTTGTATTTACATGATAGAGCTCAATTTTAAATCTCTGAGAAATTATACCTTGTAATGTAAAGTGCACTGTCTGTGTTCAGTAGATTAGAAACAGTTTGGCGTTTAAGTACATCTATGTTCAAGAAGCTAAATGAAATATCCTTTACATGTAAACTGCATCATCTTTTGCCATTCAATGCTAGATACTACAAGCTACTCACCAGTACCAATAAGTGAGGTGGTCACAGGATGTGACTGACACATTACTGACTCACGAGAGCAGCAACTAGAGCAGAAATATGCAGGTCGCCATTTCCACCAAAAGATGGCAGCAACTGAATGCTTATGAGACACTCCCAGCACTACCGTCAACAGCTAACTACCATCCACAGCTACAACAGCCCACCTCACCTCCACGAGCAACAAAGAGCCATCACTGACATCAGTAATAGTAGAGCAGTGACAACGCACGCACGAGCGCGCACGCACACACACACACACACACACACACACAGAGCAACATACAGTACTAGGTGGAGCTCAGAACTTTCTGACACCACATGTCCACCACATTCCCACCGCGATGAATCAGCCAAGACATTGTCTCATGTCAACAAGCAGCACATGTCGCGCACCGAAACGTCTGGTCGGCCTAATAAAGAGTGTCACAATGCATTTCTGCCCCCTTTGACGTTGCCCTTCACTCGGGATGGAATCAGGTGCCAGTCAAGCATTTCAGCCATTAAGGTGCGTGGCGGTGGCAGCCGCTGCCGCTCTTCTGGGTCCCCAGATGGGACTGTATCATGTATGCGCTGCTCGGCGACGGCGGGATATCAACTTCCCATCATCCATTTGGTGTTGCGTGTGGGGAAATGGGATGTCAAGTGTGTTTGTCACATTAATGGGAAACATGTGCAATTGTGACAGACAGGAGGTCTCTATAGTGCGCTCCACTGGCTCGCACACACACACACACACACACACACACACACACACACACACACACACACACACACACACACACACACACACACACACACACACACACACACACACACACAAATACACAGAGGGAGCGAGGAAGGGAGGAAAGAGAGGAAGAAAAGAGGTGGGGAAAGGCATTCCAGCTAAGAAAGCATCCAATATTGGCCAATAGAAATCAAAACCACAAAAGAAGCCAAGAAAACCCTCCCTTAATCTTCTTCTCCTCCTCCCAGCTGCATTTCTTGGATGGAAACTCTGTCGGCTTTCTTTGAGTACTGAAATAATGATATAAATGCTTCACAAATAATCCTGGCAATCCCAGTTTGACACTCTTATAGATCGCTATGTTACTGTTGCAAATGTATGTTTTGATTTTTTAAATGCATTTTATTATCTGCATGACATCATCTTACAAATAAACTGTAGTCTCTCGCGCTCTCTCTCAAACACGCACACACACACTACACAATTCAATAAGAACAACCTGTTCGTTAGTCTTACAGCACTCTCCCTTTCAGTTCCACCCACGTTGTGGGGTGAGTGATGTTGAAAGGACCTATCTAGGGCTGGCTGGTAGAGATGTAGAGAGGTATAGAGGTAGAGAGCTGTGTGTGTGTGTGTGTGTGCGTGCGTGCGAGCGAGTGAGTGAGGAGAGGTTAAAGGGAGGTACATTACTGTATCATCTCTGCTAGAAAAGAGGGAGTTCCCCACATGAAAACTTCACTCCGACTCCCATCCTCCCACTGCGCATGCAGCATGTACACTATGACGCTATGATAGCACCCCACAGATACAATGGAAAGAAAATGACGAGATTTGTTTGTTATTTTATTCGGATCCACATTAGCTGTTGCTATTGCAGAAGCACTCTTCCTGGGGTCCACACAAAACATAAAACATAACCTAATACACAATATTAACAGACAAGAACATCTCAAGGACAGAACTTAATACATTTTAAATAAGAAAACATATTTTACCTGTACTGACAAAACACTAAGAAAACAGAGACCTATGCTCTATGCCTGCACTTAGCAGCATCTATCAATTAGACCTTCAAAAGAAGACATCTTTCATTGAAAACGTACAAAAGAGAGATCAAAATAAAGTGGGGATTACTTGGTCTCTCATGGCTGGATGGCACAGCTGGAGCTGTTAGCTCACGTTCACACAGGGAACTGCATGAATAGGGTGGAACGTAGCCTAGCGGTTAGAGCATTGGGCCAGTAACAACAAAGGTTGCTCGTTTGAATCCCAGAGCTGACAAGGCTGACAAATCAGTTGATGTGCCCTTGAGCAAGGCACTTAACCCTAATTGCTCCAGGGTCGCCGTTGATAATGGCTGACCCTGGCTGTGACCCCACTCTCTGAGGGTGTGTCAAGGAGAGTTGGAATTAGCTAAATAACAGGACAAATATAAGCACCCACCAACCAATTTTATTATTATTACTACTACTACACACTATTGGTGTACGTTGAGCCCAACTGACAGTTATGCAACCGGGTCAAACATCTAGTGTCATGCCCTCACTAGTGTACACGGGCTGATTTTTTCCTACTCACCCATCAATTGGATCATCATTATACATCTCCGAAAGAGGCAGATAGGCTTAACAGGCTTATAGGTCGAGCGAGAGAGGAGTGCAGGATGCGCTGAGTGTTATCGTCTCCGTAAATATATGATTTATAATTAGTACAGAGTGAAGAACATACAAACATAATACAAATACTGGCAGAAATGCTGCAAAAAAAACCAGCAAACACAGTTGGAGACACAGGACCGAGATTATCTGGTGCACTACATGGGCCTAAAAATGTGAGGCGAGAAACACGACACGTGCAAAGCGCTCACCGACACAAAGATCCATACCACAACAGCCATTGACAGGTACCTACAGGCGACGCCGTGGCGATTACCGAGAATAATCACGGTCAGTGACAATGAGAGTTGCTTATAATTATGCAGAGGAGTGCAAGCGTACGAAGGTCTGCACACCGAATTTAGAGCTTAGGGCCAACTCCTCTCTAGCCCCCGCAAAGAAATTTCTGGGGTTGCCTCTCGTACTGTCCGCTGCGTGGTGCCTCCGTGCATAACATGAGCCGTTCAGGCTTTTCGCATTTTCTCCAAGCATCAGACTTTGGGGCGGCCGATTTCTCCCCCAGCCTAGTGCCCAGAGGTCCTCTCTCGTCCTGATATTGCTTCAGATAACCTCATGTCCTGTCCTGGACTGCTCTCGGATTGCTGTCGCGCCTTTTTTCCCGCTGCTTGGTCCGGGTATTTGGGTGGGGTGGTTCTGTAACGGCTGTCCCTCCTCTCCATCTTTTCAACCCGAAGAGGAGTATTGAGGGGAAACCAAGGGCGCAGGCGGGTTGTGAACACATAATATTTACTTAAATAAACAAAAACAGAGCAAAGACGAAAACGATATAGTACTTGGAATTAAATACAAACAATAAACGATGAAACAGACCTGGACACAGAACCTTACGATATACGTGAAGAACGCACGACAGGTACAAACGACTACAACAAACGCTACAGTCCCGGGCCGGCTTTAGGACGTGTGGCACGAACATACATACGAACAGGAGAATCAACCAGCCACAAAGAACACTTGTGAAACAAACACTACTTTAAATATGATCTCAATTAGAGGAACGCACAACAGCCTGCCTCTAAAATGTGAGAGCCATACCAGGCAACCTCTTAAACCAACAATAGAAAAACAACCATAGAATTGCCCACCGCAACTCACGGTCCTGACCAACTAAACACATACAACAACTACACAGAGAAAGGTTCACAGGAAACCGTGACATAGGCTGAGGCAAGCTGAGACTCTGTGCTTGTGGCGAATGGGTCTTGTCTCCGGTCTGTTGGTGTCGGTAGCTGGAACACCTTCTTGTCAGAAGTGGTGTAGGGCTCTTACGTAGATCTTAACACTCATTGCTTTTGTTAACTCTTTGCAGATTTGCTTGCTATGGTAGTTCTTATGCATCATTCTAACTGGAAAGAGCATGGTTGTGGTGGTTTGCCATTTTACACTTTTTATTTGTGGAAGGGACTTCCAGGGCATTCACAACCTTTGTTGGTAAAGGTGGTTAACCAGTTTGAGACTAAGTATTATGGAGAAGGAAATGAGTGACATTGGAGAGCTGCTTTTGAGAGGAACAGAAAATCAGTCAAGAAAGTGAACTGGGCTGGGGGCTGCAGAGGTCGTAGAAAGTTTTATGAGGCGCAGTTCTTACAACATTAATGTCCTGTTGTGTATCGGAAGATTGGTGAGGCACAAAGGCACATTTTCAATTGTTTTCATACACAAAAATACATGTAGCTGTCTATAAGCACATATATATCCAAGACAGTGTGTAACAGTTTTAACGTTTAGGTCCGTCGCCCGACCGGGCGCAAACCAGTGGAGGGCCCTCTGCCACAATGCAACAACAGTCAACTCCACGAAGCATCGTTACCGTGATATCATCGCTCAGCATCAAAAGCCGGCGGCCCTTGCAGAAGCAAGGGGGACCACTGACTTCCAAGGGTCTCAGAGCAGTGATCGTCAATGATTGGAAAGGCTATTAGACGCCGCACGGTAACCGCTAACTAGCTAGCATTTCAACATCCGTTCCTCGACCCCCTTTCAGACCTCCTAGTCCTTTTTCGCAGAGCGCAACCCAGTGATCCGGGTCAACAGCATCCAATGTACTCATACAGTTTAACCTTTGATCCGTCCCCATTTCCACCCCGATAAAATTCCACGGGGCGAACCAGGAACCCTCTGGCACAATCAACAACAGTCCACACACACGAAGCAAATCGATTAGCCCATTCGTTTTCCAAAAAGCCAGGCCCTTGCAGAGCAGGGGAACCACCTACTTCAAGGTCTCAAGCAAGTGGACGGTCACGACATGAAAAGGCTATTAGCACGGCTATCATAGCCACCTAGCTAACTAGTAGCCATTTCAACCATCCAGTTACATTACAGAGTGGCAAACAAATACACCCCGTTCCTCAATAACTCAAAGACCTATCTGTAAACCATCCAGGCCATGGTGGTTAGTTACGGCAATCCCAGCCCATTGACTTTGACTATCATATCTTGTCAGTAGTAGCACTCTGACAGCGGGATTTCTGTAGATGTGACTTTGTTTTGTGTTTGGAGAATCTGCAGAGAGAAGAATAAGGTGGTTGTCCATCTGCAGGTACTCTGTGATCCTCAGAGCTACCTCTACACATTTGTAACCCGCCCCACGAACAACAAATAACCCATTACAACACTAACCGAACTAATTCATGTTTAGCCATGCAGTCTGTAAAGTTGAGCTATCCTTTAGCAAGTTAACTTGTGAATATTTTTTGCCAACTTACTTCACCTTGTGCAGAGCTAGGAGGTTCGAAAAGCTTACATGCTGGTAAGGAATAAGATTCTGTACAAACAAAACACAGGCACAACAATATCCATTTAAACCAACCTCACTATTGTAATTCCAGAATGGCTAGCTAGACACACAAGACACTACCAACATTTCAATAAGTGATCAGCAATGCTGTTAGCTAGAACTAGCGTCACTCAATTGGCAGCGTGATTGCTAGCCAGCTGAAGAAACAACAAACGCAACCATAGATGCCATACACATTTATCATTGCTACCACAAAAACACAGCAAGGGAGAAGTGAGTTAGCTTATATGCAAAACAATTCTAATTTATTATGTAACAAGAGTTTTTTCCCAGACAAGGTGGACAGATGGCTCCCTGATTGAAGTTACTCTTACTTGCTAAAGTTTAGCTCGATATATATAAGCTAACTATTTTAGTCAAAGAAAAACAAATAATAACATGTTGTACTCTGCTGAAGTAGCTTACAAAGTCTAGCAGTGACATCCATCGGCATATCGGTTCGAAATACAGACTTTTCAAGTGTGTATCCAAAACGATGCAGCTAGCTATCATGTGACCCGAACAAGGGTCGTATTCGGTCTTAATGTACATTGATAAAAGTATGCTAGAGCACTCAGAAACAGATGGTTTCTCATACACTATCAGGCACAAATGGGAAAGTATTCCTGGCTTTGAAACGTGATAAAATTTTGTCCACCAGTTTCTTTGTTCCTAACACCTCATTCAGCATTGTTTCCCCACCCTCTTCAGGCCACCACAACCCCATCTCTTTAACGGATTCCATGTGAGGTATGTGCTAAGAAGTGAGATAGTGTAGTAAAGGATTAAAGGCACTAAATGGGTAAAGTAGTGCTCTACAAAAAATAAGGACAAAATTCCAGCTAAACAAGTGGTCCAGATAAAAATAATTTTACTTAAATATTAGATGACGCTTGACCCAGAACAACCTGTCCTAAATTGATGGGTCATGATGAAAGAAAATGACCTAATAACCAAGCAACTATTAAGCAGGAAGGCACAAAGTGACCTCGGTTATAAAAAGTGGTGCCAGATGAAAGCAGAATGCGAAACTACAGGACTGTTTTGCCTAGCGCAGACTGGCAATATGTTCCGGGATTCTTCCAATGGCATTAGGAGTACAAAACGACATTAGTCACTGGCTTCATCAATAAGTGCATCGATGCTCGTCGTCCCACTGTGACTGTACGTTTACAGTGGCTTGCGAAAGATATTCAAGCGACCCCTTGGCGTTTTTCCTATTTTGAATGCTTATAACCTGGATTTTTTTTTTTTTTTTTAACATTTTAAAAGATTTACTTTTGGGGGGTTTGTATCTATTTGATAATTTAACACATAGCAGATGTCTACCACTATAATGACGATCCGCAAATATTTTCTAATTGGTTGAACGTCACACAAGAATAAAGACAAAAAAAACGAACATAGCCTTGAGCGTGGCATAACTATTCAATCCGGGCCAAAGTCATACTTTGTGCAGCCAGCCCTTTTGCAGCAATTACAGTGAAAGTCTCTTGGAGTATGTTCCGTTAAGCTTGGCACATCTAGGCCACTGGGATTTTTGCCCATCTATCAAGGCAAAAACTGCTCCAGCTCCTTCAAGTTGGATGGGTTTCTGCTGGCTGTGTAACTGTAAATCCTTTAAGGTCATACCAACAGATTCCTCAATTGGATTGAGGTCTGAGGCTTTGAATAGGCCATTCCAAAGACATTTAAAGTTTTCCTTAAACCACTCAGATGTGTTGCTTTAGCAGTATGCTTAGGTCATTTGTCCTTAGTGAAGGGTGAACCTCCCCTCACAGTCTCAAATGCTCTAGAAGAACTGTAAACAGGTCTTCCTGCAAGAATTTCCCTGTATTTAGCGCAGATCATTCCTTCACTCTGGGGGGAAGAACTCAAAAACTAAAAGTTTCCTAGTCCCATGAATGCACTGAAAACATGCCACGAGTGGCAGGTAACCTAGTGGTTAGCGTGTTGGACTAGTAACCTAAGATTAGCATAGCTCAAATTCCCTGAGCGACAGGTAAAAATCTGTTTGTTCTGCCACTGAAAAGGCAGTTAACCGGCACTGTTCCATTAGGCCTTCACTGAAATAGATTATGTTCTTAACTGACTTGCCTAGTTAAATAAAGGTTAAGAATTAAATTATGGTATTCTCAGAGTGAGAGAGGTGTTGGGTTATGTGCCAACATAGTGGTTCTTCCTTGATGGCCAAAAGAACTCATAATTTTATTCTCATTGACAAGAGTATTTCTTCCACAATGTTTGGGGGAGTCTCCACAATGCCTTTTGCGGCGAACCAAATAACGTGTTTCCTTATTTCTATTCTTTAAGGCATATGGCTTTTTTTTGGCCACTCTTCTAAAGCCAGCGTCTGTGGGTGTACGGCTAAAAATGGTCCTATTGACACAGATACATACATTCTCAACTGGTGGAGCTCTTGCGCTCGCGTCAGGGTTATCTTTGGTCTCTTTGTTGCCTCTCTGATTAATGACCTCTTGCCTTGGTCCGTTGAGTTTTGCGTCGCCTCCATGGCAGGTTTGTTGTAGGTGCCATATTCCTTCCATTTAAAAAGAAATGGACTTAATGGTGCTCTGTGGGATGTTCAAAGAGTTTCAGATCTTTTTTAAATACACCACACCATCTGATCTGTACATGCTCCACACTTTGTCCCGACACTGTTTGGAGCTCCCTTGGTCCTTCAATGGTGACAGCTTGCTTGGTCGTGCCCGTTGCTTAGATGGTGTTGGAGACTCGGGGCCTATTCCAGAACAGTGATACATACTGGACGAACTGTGCAGCTATAGATAAGTTAACTAAAGTCCACCTGTGTGCAATTATGTGACTTCTGATTTTTTTTGTGAAATTTGGGGGAAAATATATACGCATTTTCACTTTCACTTAACCAATTGAATATTTGTGTACGTCCATTTCCATGGATGATACTTTTGCAAATTGAACCTATGACATCTTGTTGCTCCTCTCCTAATATCGACGAAAATATAACGGAAGCTCCGTTTTAGGTCTAGCCAACATGTTCTAACAATCGTTCCACGCTTCAAGATTGCTCTTCGTCAGTGGACTGGGATATGTTTCGGGCTTAGCCTCACGATAAAAATTTGACGTATAGACTTTGATTCGAGATGCGGATTTATAAGGAAGTGATATAGAGATGTTGTACCCACCAGTGCTATTAAACCTTCCTCGACCAAAACCGTGGATTGATGCAGGCAATCCCGCGCAAAATCTTAAAGCCCGTTATACGGCGAATTAAACCATGCCAAGGTGATCTGGAAATATGGCGAATCACAAACAGTGTAGTATGTCCTGTAAGGCAATCAAACAAAGCAGAAAGTGTTCAAGTATGAGACAAGGTAGAGTCGCATTCAATCGCTCAAACACAGAGACGTATGTGCTAGGTGTCTTACAGACAATCCCGATTACAAAAGAAAACCAGCCCCGTCCTTGCTTTTCAGACAAATAAAAAAAAAATCTATTGCATGCTTTGAGGAGCAATACAGTGCACACGGCGCCCGCTACGCAAAAGCAGAGTGGGCTTCCTTCTCCGTGGCTCGATGTGAAGTAAACGTTTTAAACATGTTTAACCCTGCGCAAGGCTGCAAACCCAGATGGCTTCCTAGCTCGTCCTCAGAGCATGCACAGACCAGCTGGTTGGTGTGTTTAACGGACATGATTCAATTCAATCCTATCCCAGTCTGCTGTCCCAAATGCTTCAAGATAGCAAACCTTGTTTCTTTTCCCAAGAAAGCTAAGGTAACTGAACTAAATGACTATCGCCTGTAGCACTCACTTCTTTCATCATGAAGTGCTTTGAAGAGCTAGTTAAGGATCATATCACCTCACCTACCTGTCACCCTAGACCCACTTAAATTTGCTTACCAAACTCATCATTAGCTTGAGACCCTGGGTCTCGACCCCGCCCTGTGCAACTGGGTCCTGAGCTTCCTGACAGGCCACCCCCAGGTGGTGAAGGTAGTAAAGAATATCTCCACTCCGCTGATCCTCAACACTGGGGCCCACAAGGGTGTGTTTCCAGCCCCTCCTGTACTCCCTGTTCACCCACGACTGCGCGCCATGCACCTCCAACTCAATCATCAAGTTTGCAGACGACACAAAATTGGTAGGCTTGATTACCAACAATGACGAGGCAGCCTACAGGGAAGAGGTGAGGGCCCTCGGAGTGTGGTGTCAGGGAAATAATCTCTCACTCAATGTCAGCAAAACAAAAGAGATGAGCGTAGACTTCAGGAAAAGAGCGAAGGGAGCACCTATCCACATTGACGGGACAGCAGTGGAGAAGGTGGAACGTTTTAAGTTCCTCAGTGTACATATCACCGACAAACTGACATGGTCCACGCACACAGACAGTGTGGTGAAGAAGGCGCAACAGCGCCTCTTCAACCTCAGGAGGCAGAAAAAATGTGTCTTGTCACCGAAATCCCTCACTAACTTTTACATGTGCACTATTGAGAGTATCCAGTCGGGCTGTATACTCGCCTGGTACGGAACTGCACCGCCACAACCACAAGGCTCTCTAGAGGGTCTGCGTAACGCATCACCGGGGCAAACTACCTCCAGGACACTAACACCCTCCAGGACACCTACAACAAGGCAAAAAAGATAATCAAGGACAATAACCACCCGAGCCACTACCTGTTCACCGCGCTTCCATCAAGAAAGCGAGGTCAGTACAGGTGCATCAAAGCTGGAACAGAGAGATTGAAAGCAGCTTCTATCTCAAGCCATCAGATTGTTAAACAGACCACCATCAGCAGCCAGAGAGGAAGCTGCCTACTAACATACTTCGATATACATTGCCACTTTTATAAATGGAAACATAGTCACTTTAATAATGCAACTTTAAGAATTTACACACCGTAGTCTCGCATATACTACATCTCATACAGTTGAAGTCGGAGTTTACATACACTTAGGTTGGAGTCATTAAAACTCATCCGTTTTGTTCAACCGCAAGAGCCACGGCATCACCTTACTTACTCCCATGGTGTGTGGAGAGCTGTACATTCGGCTCTGGGGTCTGGCTGTGCCCTGCTGGGTCTTATAAACCTCGTCCCGCTCAACATTCGACTCGACCTTGGTCAGTCGGAATCTCTACAAAGACCCTGATGCTAGCTTAACCATATTCGTTCTCCTCTATACTCAGCCTTTTGAGCTCGAGCTCCACTGCATTCATCTAACAACCCCTCACCTGTAGCTACTTGCGCCTCTCTGGAGCAGGTGTGGATAAAGTCTCTCCGTGACAAAGTACGACTGGTGTCTTCTGGGCGCTTTGGCTGCTGCCTTGACTTGGATGACACTACTCAGTCCTTAGGATCTCATTGAACCTGATTTCACTTTATCTCTCTTCTTAAGCTGTTGGGCCTTGATTATAGCGGCAGTTAGACAGGCGGCATTCGAGTATTACCTGCTGGGCACTGTGAGATTAGGCTCGGCTCAATTGTCTAGTAGTATTTAGGCCAGAGAGACGATAAGTACCTTTGTCTCACCCTACGGTGATAGTTCTCGGGATTAATCGGGTCTTAGGACCTTCCTTCTATTAGCACGCCTCTTATTTATGTTCTTATTCGTTTGTAGCTGTGCATCGTCATCGTTCCTACTTTGGCCAAAATCTATCCATTCAGTGTTTTTACTTGCGTTAATACAAGGGCGAGTTATGTTATCAATTGACCGTATCGTCGGAATATCCACTTCATAGTCGCCAATTTGTTTGGGGCACCACCTTTGTACCTTTCCATTATAACTGCACTTCTATCTAGAATGGCTGGAGCATTGTAATACCTTTAGGGTTTGGTATCTAAACTGGATACCCATTAATCGATTTCTGTCATGTTTTTTATTCTTTTACGCCTCCATGGATAGTTGCTATAAGGTATAGCGTCGCTTGTTCGGTCGTGTCCGCTATTTCTGCTTACTCGAAGCTTATATCTTGGCCAGGCTTGCGAGTTGTAAATGTAGAACTTGTGTTGTTCGGTGCACACTTGCCACTTTCCTTGGTTAAAGGATTAGTGGATGGATAAACAAAAGAAGATTAGGCAAGCTAAGTAAGTGTGACACTCGCAGAAGTTAATACTTGAAAATATGTCAGTCATCAAGCAGCGGTACTTCCTCGTCACGCCTACTTGGTAACTCGTGTCGAACAGCTTACTACCTTCTGAGTCCTAATTATAGGAGCACGTACGCGTTGTCTTAGCTACTCACAGTGTCACGGCTAGGGCATGCATTCCTGAGGCTCTTAGCACGACTTCTGATATTTTTCTAATTAGTGATATGTACTAGTACTGTAGAAAAAGTTGGATGATATGCATTTTAGGAGAACTACATAATCGTATATCTTTACATCTCTGAACAACCATACAGCTAAGAAGATCCGTACGACTGTGTTTGCTATCATTTCAATGTTGTTTTCTCGCTGTATATTTTGGGTTGTAGGAGATCTGAGGCATTTGAAAGTGTCATGTGTTATATTTTCGACATGGGTCACATCAACCTATTAATTTTACTCATTATTGTGGTTCTTATGGTCTGACCAATACTCAATACGCAGATTGAATTTTGGGATATTGCTAGTTTGAGAGGTTATGTTGCATGTTGGACACGGCGAGGCAGTGATGGTGAGACGGAATGGAGATAGAAGTTTGAGAGAAAGAAATCATATTTGAATGTGGTGGTGAGAATCTCCGTATTAAAAGTCCGGAGGCTACTGTGGGTCTGCCACATGAGATGACCTATTCACCAGTTGTTTTGGCAGATCGCGATCAGCATTGGTAAAGTGTATGTTTTAGAACCCTTCCCACGGAAACCAATTAGGCATTTAAGTTTGCCCTTTTGTGCTTAAGCATAACCAACCAGAGAGGGTGTCCATCTACATTGTGCAGAATGGAGATGGTGAAAACATCAGGAGGTATTGTTGAAGCAAGTAACAAGCTTATTGACTCCATCAATTTAGACAGCACAGCAAATGATGCTGTATTAACGAATGGTGGTATGTTCATAGATAGGGATAAAACACAAGACTAACGAAAGGCATCTCCACCAGTAGATCATCCTTTGAAGTCAGCAGTCAAATAGGGTACTTATTGGAAGATTATTCATATGAAAATATCTTCTAGTTGAAGTAAATAATGTGATTCGTGTCCTCCATTTTCTCATCAGAATCTATACATACCTCAATATTTTAGAGGCACGGATCATAAAAAAGAGTAGTTATAATGTCAGTCTCAGGAGTTGGATGCTGTCGTGATTTTGGTTTATCAGTTCATTGCATTGCCAATTTTTCCAAGGAATTGACCACTGTATTAATGATATTGAATGTAGCATTAACATCCTTCTTCCTCCTCAATGAAGAGCTCTTACTCTGTGAGACACAATTGACCGAGTGGATCGTCTTTGGGCTTCCTTGTGGGCGAACTGCAGTGTGGTTACTGATTTGAATTGCGACTATTATCCGGTTCTATATTTTTAACCCAATAGTCCATTGTCTTTTCATTTAAGAATATGTTCGCTTTATGTAGGATGGGCACTGGATGGGTAACTACCATGGGTGGGTGTATATTCTTGAAGTAGGCTGGCTATTTGTTCAGGAGCGCACCTTACGCTGATAAGTTTTACTGGAGAATTTATTGCCAAAATGCGCTAATTGATTTGAAGTACTTCAAGTACAACACATACTCTCGGCCACAAACAGATCGTAATGGGTGAGGTCGTGCCTGATGTAGAATGCAGCATCACTGCATGACACTGAGAAGTTGCTTGTGAGCGATTTCACGGGCACTTTTATTGCTGGTGTGTTGGGATGGGTAATGATACGACGCTGCAGATTATTATCATCTGTATTGATTAAATTATACTGTTTCCTTCGCTCCAATCGTCACAGTGCACTATCGATGTTCAACACCAGTCAGAGTATGTAATAGAGTTGTTGGCTGTTGTGACCAGTGAAGGCACTGGTCACGTGTTTCGAGATGAGAAGCTACAATGGAGAGCCTGTTATTGTTCTCAATTGTCTGCAAAAACAATGTAGAAAACTGCATCATCTTTTTTTGCCTTTTCTTTATTGTTTACAGATTACTTTAGCAGGAGCTTCAAGCACTAGCACACAGGAATCACGAGGATAAGGTGAGGTGCGGGTCGGGCAGGATGTGACTTGTATCTATATTTTTATTGTTATCGGTGACGGTCACGTACGTAGGATAAGCAAACATAGGAGCAAAATATGTGAGGTCCGCCAATATTTTACGGTTCCGGGTCGAATCTTAAGAAAGGGACGACTGGCTTACGAACTGAAATGTTAGTCGCAGGACACTTCCCAGCATCCCGTCAACCAGCCTTAACCTACCTATTTCCACTAGGTCTACTCAAACATGTCCGACAACCTCTATCCAGCTGAGCATATCTAAAGAGCTTGCACTTGTACCGAGTCAGGGTAAATAAGATTTAGAGTCAGTGGGACTCAACGTCACTGGCTACGAGCAGCGCTACGCGCACACACTCACACATCACACACATACCAGTCCACAGAGCAACATTACGTAGACTAGGTGGAGTCTCAGAACTGTCTGACACGATATCACCACAGTTCCACCGCGATGAATCAGCTCAAGACATTGGTCCATCGATAAAGCGCACAAGATCGCCGCGCACCGAAACGTCTGGTCGGCTATAAAGAGTGTCTACAATGCATTTCTGCCCCTTGACGTTGCCCTTCACTCGGGATGGAATCAGGTGCCGGTCAAGCCATTTCAGCATTAAGGTGCGTGGCGGTGGCAGCGCTTGCCGCTCTTCTGGGTCCCCAGATGGGACTGTTCTAGTATGCGTCCTGCTCGGCGATCGGCGGGATCATAACTTCCCATCATCCATTTGGGTTGTCGTGTGGGGAAATGGATGTCAAGTGTGTTTGTCACATTAATGGAAACATGTGCAATTGTGACAGACAGGAGGTCTCTATAGTGCGCTCAGCCTGCCAACCACACACACACACACCACACACACACACACACACCACACCACACACCACACACACACACACACACACACACACAAGCCACAACTACTTACACTCAGGCACAGCAAACGACACACGCACACTTATCGCAGCACACATCACCGAAATGATGGTTCAGAAGGAACAGATGCTCTGGACGTTTGGCAGGCCCCGGAATAGAAGAGGAGAAAGAGGTTTGGGAAAGGCATTCCAGTCTAGAAATCTCCAAATATTGGCCAACTACGAGAAGCTTCTCCATAGTAACTTACAATAAAGAAAGCTCAAGATTAATCACCCTCTTCACATCTTATACTTCTGTCCTCTCGCAGGCAGGGGCAGGATGCAATCTCTATGATTGTGATGGATAACCTCATAGTCGGCTTTCTTTGGTACTGTTAAGATATATGATATTGGACCAAAAATGGACATTTCTCACAAATATCTGGACACTACTCCACGTTTTGGACACTGGTGACTGATAAGTTCAGACTTTATAGGTTTTACCCTAATTTGGTTAAGGTGAAAATGTGTAAAATGTGTATTTGGTATTTTTTATAATTTGCATTTTCCTGGACTCATTATCTGACTAATGAACTATCTACTACCAAATACAATAAATTTCAGAAAGTTACATTTACTAGTATGTTGCATACACACGTGGCATGCGCCTCTTAAACTTTCAACTCATTAAGTGCGCACCACGAGTAGGTCTTATCGTATGAGATCTATGCGCTGTCTCTGAATTAAGGCCGCCAAGAGGGTCTCGGACAAACCACCACCTAAGGCAAGGGGCACCACAGCAATGCTGGGCACCATACTGAAGACCAAAAGGAGCTTCTCCAGATGACAGGTTTCCGGGGACCAAAGTCGCTGTGCACAGACATCGCTACACCAATGACAATAGCAAGCAACCTGTTCGTAGTCTTACCAGTCGAGATCGCTCTCTACTTTAGAATATGCACACTCCACTCGTGAGTAGCGTGGTGATGTGCAATAAGCTTAGTACAGGACCTAAGTGCTAGGCGCTGAAGCTGGTAAGCATACCTGTAGTAGAGGTATTCCGAATTGTAGAGAGCTGTGTGTGTTGATAAAGTGTGATGTACAGCGTGCTGTAGACGAGCGAAGTGAGGTGGAAGGCGAGGTTAGAAGAGAGAAGACTAACAATCTACTGCTACTCATTGTCTCGCCATTTAGGAGAAAGAGGGAGTATCGCCCCAACACTGCAAAACTTGGCACATGCCGACTCCCATCCTCCGCACTGCCAAAGCGCCAATACAGCAATTGCTTTCAAGCTATAGACGGCCTATAGAGGATAGGGACGCCGAAAAAGTATTACAATGGAAAAAAATGACGAGATAGTTGTTGTTCAATTTATTATATCGGACCACACATTATGCTGAACTTTGCCTATTGACAACGGCACTCATTGCCTGGGGGATCGCACACAAAACACTTAAAACATAGAACCTAATGGAACTGATAGTATTACAGCAGACACATCTCTAAGGGACAGATACTTATACATTTATAATATTAGTAAAAAATTTTTTAGTTCGGGCTCACTAGCTCACAGCTATGTTAATAGAGACGAGCATATATGAAATCAGAGACTATGCTCTGAATGCACTGATGGCTCTAGCAGCCATACTATCAAGTCTAGACCTTACAGAGAAGACAATCTTTCATTAAGAAGAAGAGTTAATAGAAGAGGATAACACAGTAATAATGTGTTTGGTGTTTCGGCAAAAATGGCATAAGTGGGAGACTCCCCTTGAAAACTCTGGTCTCTTCTATGGTTGGATGGAAGCACATAGCTGGAGCTGGTGGTCAAGGACTGAGAATAAAATTATATTCGAGGACTTCTTGTGGGTGCCAACATACAGGCAACTGCAGGAAGATAAAACCACTCTGTGCTGGTGCGACAGTAGCCTACACGGCGGTTTGTCTCATAACATCTAGCAATTAGGACCTATTGTATAACTTAATTATATATTATAGGATCGTTACTCATGTACTCTGTGGTATAATAACTTATGATGTTCCTCTGTAGACCGAATGGCTGACTAATTTCTAGGTGGCGCCTCGAGTATTCATATGGGTCAACAGTTGAAGACGGTCTCTAACAGGCTGCCAGGGCTCGCGGGAGGTCGAAAGGCACTGTCCATTTTGTGGGTTAGTGACTCTCTTGTATGTCTTTAGGTGTTCCATCTGTCATTGTAGGTGCTGTGTTTCATATGGAGCAGTACTGGATTATTATTGGGCTTATATGCTTACAGCATAGTGAGTCACTTTTTATTTATAAGCCTCCCGTAGGTACTTTTTAATCACCATTTATTATTATTTGACTACTTTATCTATCACACTATTAGGTTGTACGTTGGCCCAACCTGATCAGTTTATGCAACCGGGTCAATACATCTATCGTATGTGTGGGGTGAGTGGAGGGGTGTGAGTGTGTGTTTTTTATTTAGTGGTGTTGTGTGGGGGG